>NC_092096.1:24082165-24225821 GCF_045679555.1 Salvelinus alpinus
TCTAGAATACAGAGATGGTGAAGGGCCATCTAGAATACAGAGATGGTGAAGGGCCATCTAGAATACAGAGATGCTGAAGTGCCATCTAGAATACAGAGATGTTGAAGGGCCATCTAGAATACAGAGATGTTGAAGTGCCATCTAGAATACAGAGATGGTGAAGTGCCATCTAGAATACAGAGATGGTGAAGGGCCATCTAGAATACAGAGATGGTGAAGGGCCATCTAGAATACAGAGATGTTGAAGGGCCATCTAGAATACAGAGATGGTGAAGTGCCATCTAGAATACAGAGATGGTGAAGGGCCATCTAGAATACAGAGATGAAGGGCCATCTAGAATACAGAGATGGTGAAGGGCCATCTAGAATACAGAGATGCTGAAGGGCCATCTAGAATACAGAGATGCTGAAGGGCCATCTAGAATACAGAGATGGTGAAGGGCCATCTAGAATACAGAGATGCTGAAGGGCCATCTAGAATACAGAGATGGTGAAGGGCCATCTAGAATACAGAGATGGTGAAGGGCCATCTAGAATACAGAGATGCTGAAGGGCCATCTAGAATACAGAGATGCTGAAGGGCCATGTAGAATACAGAGATGGTGAAGTGCCATCTAGAATACAGAGATGGTGAAGGGCCATCTAGAATACAGAGATGTTGAAGTGCCATCTAGAATACAGAGATGGTGAAGGGCCATCTAGAATACAGAGATGCTGAAGGGCCATCTAGAATACAGAGATGGTGAAGTGCCATCTAGAATACAGAGATGGTGAAGGGCCATCTAGAATACAGAGATGGTGAAGGGCCATCTAGAATACAGAGATGGTGAAGGGCCATCTAGAATACAGAGATGTTGAAGTGCCATCTAGAATACAGAGATGTTGAAGTGCCATCTAGAATACAGAGATGGTGAAGTGCCATCTAGAATACAGAGATGGTGAAGGGCCATCTAGAATACAGAGATGGTGAAGGGCCATCTAGAATACAGAGATGGTGACGGGCCATCTAGAATACAGAGATGGTGAAGGGCCATCTAGAATACAGAGATGGCGAAGGGCCATCTAGAATACAGAGATGTTGAAGTGCCATCTAGAATACAGAGATGCTGAAGGGCCATCTAGAATACAGAGATGGTGAAGGGCCATCTAGAATACAGAGATGCTGAAGGGCCATCTAGAATACAGAGATGGTGAAGTGCCATCTAGAATACAGAGATGGTGAAGGGCCATCTAGAATACAGAGATGGTGAAGGGCCATCTAGAATACAGAGATGCTGAAGGGCCATCTAGAATACAGAGATGGTGAAGGGCCATCTAGAATACAGAGATGGTGAAGGGCCATCTAGAATACAGAGATGGTGAAGTCAGCTGGATGTAACGATGTCAGCTGGATGTAACGATGTCAGCTGGATGTAACGATGTCAGCTGGATGTAACGATGTAAGCTGGATGTAATGATGTCACACCAACAACAACGATAGTGTCTAATAAAACAGTGGGTGAAATGTTACTCATTAATACATTTACAACAGCCAGTATGCTCAGCCAGTATGCTCAGCCAGTATGCTCAGCCAGTATGCTATACCACCTCTCAGGCAGCTTGTGAAAGCCAGCATGGATAGAATACAATAATTGACAAATATTTGCCATATTGCAATAATTCTCATGTCATCATCATTTATTCGAAAAACACTGTTTCCATCAACATTTGTCGCAATAAAGTTTGACCCCAAAAAATCCACCCGTCGAACAGATGACAATGTTGTCGATCTTTACAACGTTTCTCCAACTGTACATCTGCCATTTCCATGTCACAATGATTTTTTTTGCGACTTTGCATTTGACAGAAGAACTTGGGTCGCGTGTGTGTGTGTGTGTGTGTGTGTGTGTGTGTGTGTGTGTGTGTGTGTGTGTGTGTGTGTGTGTGTGTGTGTGTGTGTGTGTGTGTGTGTGTGTGTGTGTGTGTGTGTGTGTGTGTGTGTGTGTGTGTGTGCCTGTGTGTGTATACACTCCAGAATGTGTATGTACGTGTGTTTTAAGACATTGTGTGTATGCCAGTGTGTGTGTACACTCCAGAATGTGTATGTAGGTGTGTTTTAAGACATTGTGTGTATGCCAGTGTGTGTATACACTCCAGAATGTGTATGTAGGTGTGTTTTAAGACATTGTGTGTATGCCAGTGTGTGTGTACACTCCAGAATGTGTATGTACGTGTGTTTGAAGACATTGTGTGTATGCCAGTGTGTGTGTACACTCCAGAATGTGTATGTAGGTGTGTTTTAAGACATTGTGTGTATGCCAGTGTGTGTGCACACTCCAGAATGTGTATGTAGGTGTGTTTTAAGACATTGTGTGTATGCCAGTGTGTGTATACACTCCAGAATGTGTATGTACGTGTGTTTTAAGACATTGTGTGTATGCCAGTGTGTGTATACACTCCAGAATGTGTATGTACGTGTGTTTTAAGACATTGTGTGTATGCCAGTGTGTGTATACACTCCAGAATGTGTATGTACGTGTGTTTTAAGACATTGTGTGTATGCCAGTGTGTGTGTACACTCCAGAATGTGTATGTACGTGTGTTTTAAGACATTGTGTGTATGCCAGTGTGTGTATACACTCCAGAATGTGTATGTACGTGTGTTTTAAGACATTGTGTGTATGCCAGTGTGTGTCTGCCCCTCTGTCTTTGTTAGCTCTCCATTCATAGTGAGAGAACACTGACAGTTCATTACAGCTCCTGGCTCGGAGTTCACTGGCGTTTGTTTACGATTATGACTTCTCCTTAACGAGGACTGCGGCATCTTGCTAATTACACTGCTAGGCTAATGAGCCTCTCTCCAGTTAGCGGGAGCTCCATAAAACGCTCCTTTTGTTTGGGGTTTTGGCTTTTTTAATTACGCCAATCAAAGAGGCCTGCCTGCTCCTTCCTCTACTGCCAAATACGCACATACCAGACCCAGGCCCTCTTGGTGTGTGTGTGTGTGTGTGTGCGTGCGTGCGTGCGTGCGTGCGTGCGTGCGTGCGTGCGTGCGTGCGTGCGTGCGTGCGTGAGAAGTCCCAGCGATCCCCACCGTGTCCTGGCTGGTTGGTCTCAGTGTGACAGCAGGCCACAACTTTTGATTGGCTACTCCAGTCCTCAGTGCTCCCTGCTCACTCAAGATGGCAGGTGTCTTTATGGAGAAAAGAGACTGAAGGAGACGTGTCCCACAGCTGTCCCTTACCAGAGGTGGGCAGCTATAGAACAACACATTCTGCTGTATCAGTGTTTTAAAGGGAAGCTGCTGTAGGTTAAACAAGCTGTTCTTGTCCTTTACATCATCACATTCCTTGTAGGTGTTGGGTCTTTCTCAGGCCTAATGTAGATGGGAAATGGTGCATGCCTGCTGTGTGTGTGTTTGTGTGTCCATGCATGCGCACACACACACAATTGTGTTCCCACAGCAGGTGTTCTGAGCGTGGGGCCACACCACTGGCACTTGAACCAATGGGCTGAAGGGACAGAGAGACACATGTTGATACACTACATTAAACACACTCACTCTACCTTGGCTGCCATCACACAGGAAACGGCAGGGGACCCCATTTATAGGTGCACCTGCCATCTACTCCACCACAACACACATGTATGTACATGGGGTTTGGGGGAAGGCATTAGTGGACATACCTGGCGGACACACATAGTGGGTTGCTGTGTTTTGGGCTTGGGGGGAGATGTTGCTCCATCCAGACTCACATACAGCTGTGTAGCATTGTCATGGGGAGATGTACTGTACCCCCACACTGTAGCGTTAGCTGTTACCATATAGGACAACACACCCTGGGATATCACGGGACGCCGTGGTTAAATACAGGTCACTACTAGGCATTTATATCTTTCCCTTTCTAGACAGGAAAGATACGTTATCTAGAGACATGAGCTCTGATACCATACAGGAACGATACGTTATCTAGAGACATGGGCTCTGATACCATACAGGAACGATACGTTATCTAGAGACATGGGCTCTGATACCATACAGGAACGATACGTTATCTAGAGACATGGGCTCTGATACCATACAGGAACGATACGTCATCTAGAGACATGGGCTCTGATACCATACAGGAACGGTACGTTATCTAGAGACATGGGCTCTGATACAATACAGGAACGATACGTTATCTAGAGACATGGGCTCTGATACCATACAGGAACGATACGTTATCTAGAGACATGGGCTCTGATACGATACAGGAACGATACGTTATCTAGAGACATGGGCTCTGATACCATACATGAACGATACGTTATCTAGAGACATGGGCTCTGATACCATACAGGAACGATACATTATCTAGAGACATGGGCTCTGATACCATACAGGAATGATACGTTATCTAGAGACATGGGCTCTGATACCATACAGGAACTATACGTTATCTAGAGACATGGGCTCTGATACCATACAGGAACTATACGTTATCTAGAGACATGGGCTCTGATACCCTACAGGAACGGTACGTTATCTAGAGACATGGGCTCTGATACCATACAGGAACAATACGTTATCTAGAGACATGGGCTCTGATACCATACAGGAACGGTACGTTATCTAGAGACATGGGCTCTGATACAATACAGGAACGATACGTTATCTAGAGACATGGGCTCTGATACCATACAGGAACTATACGTTATCTAGAGACATGGGCTCTGATACCATACATGAAAGATACGTTATCTAGAGACATGGGCTCTGATACCATACAGGAACGGTACGTTATCTAGAGACATGGGCTCTGATACCATACAGGAACTATACGTTATCTAGAGACATGGGCTCTGATACAATACAGGAACGATACGTTATCTAGAGACATGGGCTCTGATACCATACAGGAACTATACGTTATCTAGAGACATGGGCTCTGATACCATACATGAAAGATACGTTATCTAGAGACATGGGCTCTGATACGATACAGGAACAATACGTTATCTAGAGACATGGGCTCTGATACCATACAGGAACGATACGTTATCTAGAGACATGGGCTCTGATACAATACATGAAAGATACGTTATCTAGAGACATGGGCTCTGATACCATACAGGAACTATACGTTATCTAGAGACACGGGCTCTGATACCATACAGGAACTATACGTTATCTAGAGACATGGGCTCTGATACCATACAGGAACGATACGTTATCTAGAGACATGGGCTCTGATACCATACAGGAACGATACGTTATCTAGAGACATGGGCTCTGATACCATACAGGAACGATACGTTATCTAGAGACATGGGCTCTGATACAATACAGGAACGATACGTTATCTAGAGACATGGGCTCTGATATCATACAGGAACGATACGTTATCTAGAGACATGGGCGCTGATACCATACAGGAACGATACGTTATCTAGAGACATGGGCGCTGATACCATACAGGAACGATACGTTATCTAGAGACATGGGCTCTGATACGTTATCTAGAGACATGGGCTCTGATACCATACAGGAACGATACGTTATCTAGAGACATGGGCGCTGATACCATACAGGAACGATACGTTATCTAGAGACATGGGCTCTGATACCATACAGGAACGATACGTTATCTAGAGACATGGGCTCTGATACGATACAGGAACGATACGTTATCTAGAGACATGGGCTCTGATACCATACAGGAACGATACGTTATCTAGAGACATGGGCTCTGATACCATACATGAACGATACGTTATCTAGAGACATGGGCTCTGATACCATACAGGAACGATACGTTATCTAGAGACATGGGCTCTGATACGATACAGGAACGATACGTTATCTAGAGACATGGGCGCTGATACCATACAGGAACGATACGTTATCTAGAGACATGGGCTCTGATACCATACATGAACGATACGTTATCTAGAGACATGGGCTCTGATACCATACAGGAACGATACGTTATCTAGAGACATGGGCTCTGATACGATACAGGAACGATATGTTATCTAGAGACATGGGCTCTGATACGATACAGGAATGATGTGTGTGTGTGTGTGTGTGTGTGTGAGAGAGATATACAGTGCATTCAGAAAGTGTTCAGACCCCTTGACTTTTTCCACATTTTGTTACATTACAGCCTTATTCTAAAATGGATTAAGTAAGTATCCTCAGAATTCTACACACAATACCCCATAACGACATCACAATACCCCATAACGACATCACAATACCCCATAACGACATCACAATACCCCATAACGACATCACAATACCCCATAACGACATCACAATACCCCGTAACGACATCACAATACCCCGTAACGACATCACAATACCCCATAACGACATCACAATACCCCATAACGACATCACAATACCCCATAATGACATCACAATACCCCATAACGACGAAGCGAAAACAAAGTTTTTAGAATTGTTGTATTTACCTTACTTACATAAGAATTCAGACCATTTGCTTTGAGTCTCGAAATTGAGCTCAGGTGAATCCTGTTTCCATTGATCATCCTTGAGATGTTTCTACAACTTGATTGGAGTCCACCTGTGGTATATTCAATTGATTGGACATGATTTGGAAAGGCACACAACTGTCTATATAAGATCCAACAGTTGACAGTGCATGTCAGAGCAAAACCCAAGCCACGAGGTCGAAGGAATTGTCGGTGGAGAATTATTTAAGGTCCCCAAGAACACAGTGGCCTCCATCATTCTTAAGTGGAAGAAGTTTGGAACCACCAAGACTCTTCCTAGAGCTGGCCGCCCGGCCAAACTAAGCAATCGGGGGAGAAGGGCCGGAGAGAACCTTCCAGAAGGACAACCATCTCTGCAGCACTCCACCAATCAGGCCTTTATGATAGAGTGGCCAGACGGAAGCCACTCCTTAGTAAAAGGCACATGACAGCCTGCTTGGAGTTTGCCAAAAGGAACCTAAAGACTCTCAGACCATGCGAAACAAGATTCTCTGGTCTGATGAAACCAAGATTGAACTCTTTCTTTGGCCTGAATGCCAAGCATCATGTCTGAAGGAAATTTGGCACCATCCCTACGGTGAAGTATGGAGGTGGTAGCATCATGCTGTGGTAGATGTTTTTCAGCGGCAGGGACTGGGATCGAGGCAAAGATGAATGGAGAAAAGTACAGAGAGATGCTTGATGAAAACCTACTCCAGAGCACGCAGGACCTCGGACTGGGGCGGAGGTTCACCTTCCAACAGGACAACAATTATAAGCACACAGCCAAGACAACGCAGGAGTGGCTTCGGGACAAGTCTCTGAATGTCCTTGAGTGGCCCAGCCAGAGCCCGGACTTGCACTCGATCTAACATCTCAGGAGAGAACTGAAAATCGCTGTGCACCAACGCTCCCCATCCAACCTGACTGAGCTTGAGAGGATCTGCAGAGAAGAATGGGAGAAACTCCCCAAATACAGGTGTGCCAAGCTTGTAGCGTCATACCCAAGAAGACTCAAGGCTGTAATTGCTGCCAAAGGTGCTTCAACAAAGTACTGAGTAAAGGGTACTTAGAATACTTATGTTAATGTAATATTTTTGTTTTATAAATGTTTATGTCCAAAAATGTTAAAAAAACAATGTTTGCTTTGTCATTATGGGGTATTGTGTGTAGATTGATGAGGGGAAAAAAACATTTAATCCATTTTAGAATAAGGCTGTAATGTAATAAAATGTTGAAAAATTCAAGGGTTCTGAATACCTTCCCTAATGCACTGTATGTCAGTATATAGCACCCAAATTCTGAATGTCTCCCTTATATGGGCAATTAATGAACTCTGACCTGATGATACTGACATGGGCTTGTGACTTTAGAGGGGGGGTCAGGGTGAATTTAACACCCCAGTCCTGGCAAGAGACCTGATAACACATCCAACCGACATCATGTTTTCATATAGCAGCCATACAATAATAATAATAAGTTAAACATCCTAGCTATCACTAGGCCCCAGCAGTGTGTAAGGGGAGAGTGTGTATGATAGTAATGATGATATTAGTATGAAACTGTATGGCTATCAGTCGGCCAGGACACAGGCCCAATGATAACACCAGTGTGTCATTGTAGTCCAGTATGTAGAGTGTATGATCCAATCATGTTTCTTTGTGATAACATGGACCCAGGTGATTGGTCAGAAGGCCCTGCAGGGGTTATAAATAAGAAAGAGAGGCATGTATTCTCTCTCTCTGTTTCTCTCCTCTTGTTGCTCCCTCCTCTTGTTCTCCTCTCCCTGCCTGTTTACTGGTCATCTTTTTTCATTTCGTTTAACCCTCCTACCCTTTCTCTCCCTCTACCTTCCTTCCTTCCTTCCTTCTTCTCTCTCTCTGGTTAGTGGTGGTAGCAGTGTGATGCTATCTGTCCAGTGTTCCTGTTCCCCCTGATTGATTTATTTAATTAGTCTCCTCTTTCCAGGAGGGTGGTCACTCTACAGACCAGAACTGGAGATTGGCTCCATTAATCTCTTGGATTGGGGTCCCTACACACACACACACACACACACACACACACACACACAGACACAGACACAGACACAGACACAAAGACACAGACACACATAGGCATGCATGCACGCACACACACATACAGAGGCATGCATGCACACACGCCAGGGTGAAGAAGCCACCACTGAATCATATCCAGTCATTTTGCTCTTGAAATATTGTTGTGACGTTATGTCCATGTATCCTGTTGTCCTGTTGTGACGTTATGTCCATGTCTCCTGTTGTCCTGTTGTGACGTTATGTCCATGTCTCCTGTTGTCCTGTTGTGACGTTATGTCCATGTCTCCTGTTGTCCTGTTGTGACATTATGTCCATGTCTCCTGTTGTCCTGTTGTGACGTTATGTCCATGTCTCCTGTTGGGACGTTATGTCCATGTCTCCTGTTGTCCTGTTGTGACGTTATGTCCATGTCTCCTGTTGTCCTATTGTGACATTATGTCCATGTCTCCTGTTGTCCTGTTGTGACGTTATGTCCATGTCTCCTGTTGTGACGTTATGTCCATGTCTCCTGTTGTCCTGTTGTGACGTTATGTCCATGTCTCCTGTTGTGACGTTATGTCCATGTCTCCTGTTGTGACGTTATGTCCATGTCTCCTGTTGTGACGTTATGTCCATGTCTCCTGTTGTCCTGTTGTGACATTATGTCCATGTCTCCTGTTGTCCTGTTGTGACGTTATGTCCATGTCTCCTGTTGTGACGTTATGTCCATGTCTCCTGTTGTGGCGTTATGTCCATGTCTCCTGTTGTGACGTTATGTCCATGTCTCCTGTTGTCCTGTTGTGATGTTATGTCCATGTCTCCTGTTGTCCTGTTGTGAAGTTATGTCCATGTCTCCTGTTGTGACGTTATGTCCATGTCTCCTGTTGTCCTGTTGTGAAGTTATGTCCATGTCTCCTGTTGTCCTGTTGTGACGTTATGTCCATGTCTCCTGTTGTGACGTTATGTCCATGTCTCCTGTTGTGACGTTATGTCCATGTCTCCTGTTGTCCTGTTGTGACGTTATGTCCATGTCTCCTGTTGTTCTGTTGTGACGTTATGTTCATGTCTCCTGTTGTGACGTTATGTCCATGTCTCCTGTTGTGACGTTATGTCCATGTCTCCTGTTGTGACGTTATGTCCATGTCTCCTGTTGTTCTGTTGTGACATTATGTCCATGTCTCCTGTTGTGACGTTATGTCCATGTCTCCTGTTGTGACGTTATGTCCATGTCTCCTGTTGTGATGTTATGTCCATGTCTCCTGTTGTCCTGTTGTGACGTTATGTTCATGTCTCCTGTTGTGACGTTATGTCCATGTCTCCTGTTGTCCTGTTGTGACGTTATGTCCATGTCTCCTGTTGTCCTGTTGTGACGTTATGTCCATGTCTCCTGTTGTCCTGTTGTGACATTATGTCCATGTCTCCTGTTGTCCTGTTGTGACGTTATGTCCATGTCTCCTGTTGTCCTGTTGTGACGTTATGTCCATGTCTCCTGACTCTGTGTGTGTGTGTGTGTATGTTTGGATTCTGTACAAGCCAAGGCCAAACCAAAGCCATAATTACATTAAACAACCAATCCAAGCTGTTTGTTCACACTGTGGGATGTTAAGTGCCGTTCAGATTCGTTACCAGCCAGCCTATTCCCTACATAGTGCACTACTTTTGACCAGGGCCTATAGGGTTCTGGTGATGAATAGTACCCTGTATAGGGAGTAGAAGGCCATTTTGGGACACAGCCCCAGTAATGTGTCCATTGAAGGGTGTTTGTGTTAACCTCTTGACTGGGGCTGGATGGAACGCTGATTATATCTGTAGCCACGTCATTTGCCGGAGTGCACCCTGAATTACAGATGTGTTCATATGCCAATGGTCTGCTAATGAATTTGACCTTTTTAATTTCCCTCTGCTTATTTACATACATACACACACACACACACACACACACACACACACACACACACACACACACACACACACACACACACACACACACACACACACACACACTTTTCCAACTTCCCACCCTTCCACCCCCACAAACGGTTGTCTAATGACACTGACCTTTTTATTCGGTGTGTTTGTTGATGTGTTTATCAGCTGCCTGCTGATTGGCTCCTGCGGTGGTGGGCCCATTATTAAGCACCTCTCACTGCCGGGGGGACAACAACCGGCAATCACAGAACAATCCCCAGTTAGCTGCATTGTGTTGATGTGTGATTGGGACCACAGGACTCCTCTGGGTGTCTGAGAGAGCACAGGACGAAGGTGGGGAGACAGACTGGGTGTCTGAGAGAGCACAGGACGAAGGTGGGGAGACAGACTGGGTGGATGCACACACACATTGGACACACACACGCGGATCCACACATTCGAACACAGATATTGTACATTCTCAGACACAGGCTCAACCTAAAACTGTGGACACAGATTTACCTATAAACACACACCCCACAGGTTT
This sequence comes from Salvelinus alpinus, assembly GCF_045679555.1. Taxonomy (NCBI): domain Eukaryota; kingdom Metazoa; phylum Chordata; class Actinopteri; order Salmoniformes; family Salmonidae; genus Salvelinus; species Salvelinus alpinus. The sequence goes on from NC_092096.1 coordinate 24,093,116, forward strand.
ACCTATAAACACACACACCCCACAGGTTTACCTATAAACACACACACACCACAGGTTTACCTATAAACACACACACACCACATGTTTACCTATAAACACACACACCCCACAGGTTTACCTATAAACACACACACACCACAGGTTTACCTATAAACACACACACCACAGGTTTACCTATAAACACACACACACACCACAGGTTTACCTATAAACACACACACACACACCACATGTTTACCTATAAACACACACACACCACATGTTTACCTATAAACACACACACACCACAGGTTTACCTACAAACACACACACACCACATGTTTACCTATAAACACACACACGCCACAGGTTTACCTACAAACACACACACACCACATGTTTACCTATAAACACACACACACTCCACAAGTTTACCTATAAACACACACGCAGTAGTAAACACTCAAGTTATTCTGGTGTTTACGACTAAATGAGACTCCACCGTAAAAAAAAAATGGTTGAACACCCAACTTTATAAGGCCATATGCAATAAAATAATCCATTTAGATGTGATTCCATTTACCCACATGTTGTTTGGAATGCAGCGCTCCTTTATCTGTCATAAAATGGATTGAGCCTGACCACCTCGTTGACTGTTTTACAGCTGTTAACATTTTAGATGTTGCACCTTATGTGAATGAATCTCTACGATTTGGGCTGTACCTAAAATCCCTTTGACCTGTTTTCACACCTCAGTGTGTGTGTGTTCAGAGTATATCTAGAGAGAGAGAGAGAGAGAGAGGGAGAGAGGGAGAGAGACGGGCGGTTTGGCTGAAGGTACAACCGGCTCCTAGCGTTGTGGCTGCTGAAGGATAGTGTGTGTTGGGACAAACAACACTACTGTTTGTCTGAGGAAAGAGGAGCAGGGAAGTTGGAATGTCAGACCTGTTCAAAACTGTCTGTTGGTTCGAAGGAAAAGGGAGTTTACTTTGAGCCTATGATACAAGTTCCAGCTGTCATGTGGCTTGCATGAGAAGTTAGATGAAAAATAACATGTGTGTGGTGCTATGATAGTGAATCTCATTGTACACTCACAGACACACATAGTATACACACACACTCTCTCTCTCTCTCATACAGTACACACTCACTCACACAGTACGCACACACACGACCCTGCTGAGTGAACATCTCCATCTATAACCTGATCACCCAACTCAGTGGTTGCCATGGGTGATGCTTTGAGTGGGCGGGGTTCCGCCTCCGCCCCTCCTCCAGAGTGTAATGATGCGACCATCACCGTGGTAACCCCCTGAGGAGAAAGGAGGGAGAGAGAGGGGATGTGTGTGTGTACATCTTCATTAGCACCATGGTGATATGTATTTCATTGCCTTCTGTGGGGGGGGGTCCCTCTCTGTGCTCCATTAGGTCCATATGGAACCTTTTTGGGGGTACACACATAGTACACACACACACAGTACACACACATACAGTACACACACACACAGTACACACACATACAGTACACACACACACAGTACACACACATACAGTACACACACACACACACACATTACACACACAGTACACATCCACAGTACACACACACAGTACACACAGAACACACAGTACACACACATACACAGTACACACACATACACAGTACACAAACACACACAGCACACAAACACACACAGTACACAAACACACACAGTACACAAGCACACACAGTACACAAACACACACAGTACACACACACCGGACGTGTTCACCGGACGTACTACCTGTCCCAGACCTGCTATTTTCAACTCTCTAGAGACAGCAGGAGCGGAAGAGATACTCTGAATGCTAGGCTATGAAAAGCCAACTGACATTTACTCCTGAGGTGCTGCACCCTCGACAACCACTGTGATTATTATTATTTGACCCTGCTGGTCATCTATGAACATTTGAACATCTTGGACATGTTCTGTTATAATCTCCACCCGGCACAGCCAGAAGATGACTGGCCACCCCTCATAGCCTGGTTCCTCTCTAGGTTTCTTCCTAGGTTTTGGCCTTTCTAGGGAGTTTTTCCAAGCCACCGTGCTTCTACACCTGCATTGCTTGCTGTTTGGGGTTTTAGGCTGGTTTCTGTACAGCACTTTGAGATATCAGCTGATGTAAGAAGGACTTTATATATACATTTGTTAATAAATTGGATTGACACACAGTACACAAACACACACAGTACACAACACACACAGTACACAAACACACACAGTAAACACACAGTACACACACACACAGTACACACACACACACACAGTACACACACACACACACACACACACACACACACACACACACACACACACACACACACACACACACACACACACACACACACACACACACACAGTACGCAAACACACACAGCACACAAACACACACAGTAAACACACACACACACAGTACACGCACAGTACACACATACACAGTACACACACACACACAGTACACGCACGGTACACACATACACAGTACACACACGGTACACAAACACACACAGTACACATGCTCACAGACACTTTCAGACACACACAGTGTACACAGAGTGTACACACACACACACACACACAGTACACACACACAGACGACCCCACTGAGTGAACATCTCTACATCTATAACCTGATCACCCAACCCAGTGGTTGCCATGGGTGATGCTTTGTTGTGGGCAGGTTCCGCCGCCTCCCCTCCGCAAGGGTGTAATGATGCTGCCATCACCGTGGTAACCCCCTGAGGAGAAAGGAGGGAGAGAGCGCGAGGGATGATTAGGAGGTTTGACATAGAATGCTGTCTGGGGAAACCACAACATTCTCAGGACTAGTGTTAGGGTCCGAGACACAACTCTGTGTGTGTGTGTGTGTGTGTGTGTGTGTGTGTGTGTGTGTGTGTGTGTGTGTGTGTGTGTGTGTATGTATGTTGGGGAGCCATCTGTTAAAAGGTGAGTGTGATATAAGCACACACAGCATCCAAGGCGATGGTGGTGATGATGGTAAGGGTTTTAACCCACTCTGGCAAAGCACATTCTGCTCTTTCATGTTGTGACCCCCCCCCCCCCTGTGATTACAGTCAAATACACAAGATTTGTCATCTTACTGCATGTGGCATGTCTTTAGCTGTGCACTGTTGAATAGCGGAAACCGGGCCACTGACATTTCCCGAGATTTCCCGCGAGAAACCGGTAAATGATAATAAATATTTTCAATGAACAGCATGACGTTAAATAGAACTGTTAAATGATGTGCTGTGTCTAAATCTGTCTTCTCTATGGAGCACGGCCTACTCTGCTATCTGCATGTCTTCTCTATGGAGCACGGCCTACTCTGCTATCTGCATGTCTTCTCTATGGAGCACGGCCTACTCTGCTATCTGCATGTCTTCTCTATGGAGCACGGCCTACTCTGCTATCTGCATGTCTTCTCTATGGAGCACGGCCTACTCTGCTATCTGCATGTCTTCTCTATGGAGCACGGCCTACTCTGCTATCTGCATGATGAATCATCAACACCCCGAGTGGGGACAGACCATCTCCATATGGAACGCAGTTTACAATGCATGTTTCCTCTCAATCTGGTCACTCTTCTTTCTTGTGAAAGGTAGGACTACATTTGCTGCAGCATAGCTTATGCTACATTAATATCAGGATTGAATACGTATCTATTTTACACATTTCCATCTGGCTTTTGGGGGTCACCTTATTTTTTCATTGTAAAGATGCAAAATTGCAGCTGCGGAGTTTTAAAACAGCCTATCTCTCGAATATCATTGCTTTAAATGAGTGTGCACGTGAGCACTCTCTGTCGTTCTCTCTCTCCATCAATTCTATTAACATTTCATCCAAAATAGATCATCAGAATCATCTTCGAAGTATTACAGTACCAGTCAAAAGTTTGGACACCCACGCATTCTAGGATTTTTCTTTATTTTTACCATTTTCTACATTGTAGAATAATAGTGAAGACATCAAAACTATGAAATAACACATATGGAATCACTCTGCGGTCCAACTCATCCCAAACCATCTCAATTGGGTTGAGGTCGGGTGATTGTGGAGGCCAGGTCATCTGATGCAGCAATCCATCACTCTCCTTCTTGGTCAAATAGCCCTTACACAGCATGGATGTGTCACTAAGCGCAAACCAAATGGGATGGCGTATCGCTGCAGAATGCAGGGGTAGCCATGCTGGTTATTTTTAAATGTTTTTAATTGAACCTTTATTTAACTAGGCAAGTCAGTTCAGAACAGCAAAACACCAGTCTCAACGTCAACAGTGAAGAGGCGACTCCGGGATTGCTGGTCTTCTAGGCAGAGTTGCAAAGAAAAAGCCATATCTCAGACTGGCCAATAATAACAAAGATTGATGGGCAAAAGAACACAGACACTGGACAGAGGAACTCTGCCTAGAAGCCCAGCATCCTGGAGTCGCCTCTCCACTGTTGACGTTGAGACTGGTGATTTGCGGGTACTATTTAATGAAGCTGCAAGTTGAGGACTTGTGAGGCGTATGTTTCTCAAACTAGACACTAATGTACCTGTCCTCTTGCTCAGTTGTGCACCGGGGCCTCCCACTCTTTCTATTCTGGTTAGAGCCCGTTTGCGCTTTTTTGTGAAGGGAGTAGTACACAGCGTTGTACGAGATCTTCAGTTTCTTGGCAATTTCTCGCATGGAAGAGCCTTCATTTCTCAGATCAAGAATAGACTGACGAGTTTCAGAAGAAAGTTCTTTGTTTCTGGCCATTTTGAGCCTGTAATCGAACCCACAAATACTGATGCTCCAGATACTCAACTAGTCTAAAGAAGGCCAGTTTTATTGCTTCTTTAATCAGGACAACAGTTTTCAGCTGTGCTAATATAATTGCAAAAGGGTTTTCTAATGATCAATTAGCCTTATAAAATTATAAACTTGGATTAGCTAACACAACGTGCCATTGGAACACGAGTGATGGTTGCTGATAATGGGCCTCTGTATGCCTGTGTAGATATTCCATAAAAAATCTGCCATTTCCAGCTACAATAGTCATTTACAACATTAACAATGTCTATACTGTATTTCTGATCAATTTGATGTTATTTTAATGGACAAAAAAATTGCTTTTCTTTCAGAAAAAAGGGTTTTTCCAAGTGACCCCAAAATGTTGAACGGTAGTGTATATACAAACACACCCACACAGTGCATTCGGAAAGTATTCAGACCCCTTGACTTTTTTCACATTTTGTTACGTTACAGCCTTATTCTAAAATTGATTGAATTTGTTTTTTTTCTCCTCTTCAATCTACACACAATACCCCATAATGACAAAGCAAAAACATGTTTTTAGACATTTTTGTTTTCACTTTGTCATTATGGGGTATTGTGTGTAGATTGATGAGGACATTTAAATAATAATAATTTGAGAATAAGGCTGTAACGTAACAAAGTGGAAAAAGTGAAGGGGTCTGAATACTTTCCAAATGCACTGCATACAGTGGCAAGAAAAAGTATCTGAACCCTTTGGAATTACCTGGATTTCTGCAAAATTGGTCATCAATTTGATCTGATCTTCATCTAAGTCACAACAATAGACAAACACAGTGTGCTTAAACTAATCACACACAAATTATTGTATTTTTCTTGTCTATATTGAATACGTAATTTAAACATTCACAGTGTAGGTTGGAAAAAGTATGTGAACCCCCTAGGCTGATGTCCTATCAATGAGACGAGATTGGAGATGTTGGTTAGAGCCGCCTTGCCCTATAAAAAACACTCACAAAATTAGAGTTTGCTATTCGCAAGAAGTATTGCCTGGTGTTAAGAATTGTTGACTTGCATAAAGCTGGAAAGGGTTACAAAAGTATCTCTAAAAGCCTTGATGTTCATCAGTCCACGGTAAGACACATTGTCTATAAATGGAGGAAGATCAGCACTGACTGCAAGCGCACAGTGCAGAATGCTCAATGAGGTTAAGAAGAATCCTAGAGTGTCAGCTAAAGACAGAGAGACATTTCTGGAACATGCTAAAATCACTTTTGACGAGTCTACGATACGTAAAACACTAAACAAGAATGGTGTTCATGGGAGGACACCACGGAGTAAGCCACTGCTGTCCAAAAACAACATTGCTGCACGTCTGAAGTTTGCAAAAGTGAACCTGGATGTTCCACAGCGCTACTGGCAAAATATTCTGTGAACAGATGAAACTACATTTGAGTTGTTTGGATGGAACACACAACACTATGTGTGGAGAAAAAAAAGGCACAGCACACCAATATCAAAACCTCATCCCAACTGTAAAGTATGGTGGAGGGAGCATCATGATTTGGGGCTGCTTTGCTGCCCCAGGGCCTGGACATCTTGCTATCATCGAAGGAAAAATGAATTCCCAAGTTTATCAAGACATTTTGCAGGAGAAAGTTAGGCTATCCGTCCGCCAATTGAAGCTCAACAGAAGTTGTGTGATGCAACAGGAGAACAACCCAAAACACAGAAGTAAATCAACAACAAAATGGCTTCAACAGAAGAAAATACGCCTTCTGGAGCGGCCCAGTCAGGGTCCTGACCTCAACCTGATTGAGATGCTGTGACATGACCTCAAGAGAGCAGTTCACACCAGACATCCCAAGAATATTGCTGAACTGAAACAGTTTTGTAAAGAGGAATGGTCCAAAATGCCTCTTGACCGTTGTGCAGGTCTGTGCAGGTCTGATCCGCAACTACAGAAAACGTTTGGTTGAGGTTATTGCTGCCAAAGGAGAGTCAACCAGTTATTTAATCCAAGTGTTCACATACTTTTTCCACCCTGCACTGTGAATGTTTACACGGTGTGTTCAATAAAGACATGAAAACGTATAATTGGTTGTGTGTTATTAGTTTAAGCACACTGTGTTTGTCTATTGTTGTGACCTAGATGAAGATCAGATCAAATTTTATGACCAATTTATGCAGAAATCCAGGTATTTCCAAAGGGTTCACATACTTTTTCTTGCCACTGTATATATCTCAATATATCAATGTGTTATCCTACCTCTTTCAGGTAATTAATGCAATGCAGTATTAGCCTTATATTTAGCTAATGAATGATGGGTTATGGGTAAGCTTCTAACTTACAGCCTTTGTCTCTTGGGCAGTATGCACCTGCACTCCGCTGGCTTCTCTCCTTTAAAGAAATGCCCCTTAGCTCTTGCTGTCCCAGGAAAAGATAGCCTAGAATTGCTTGATGGATGTTTTTTTAAGCATTTCTTATACTAATAGAATATTTGAAGAGGGATGCAAGCTTGCTCTTGTTAGGTGAATGTTAAATACAGCAGCCAATAGAACACACGGGGAGTTTGAAAGAACAGAGTGCGATGGTGGTAGGTTATAGCAGTTATTTATTCAGATCAATAACCAGTCAGGCTTCGTGAAGAGATGTGACAGCCGTCGGCATCTTCTGGTCCAATAGTATTCAAGCATGTTATTACAATGATGAAGATAAGGGCAATGAAACTTATTTCATTTAACTGTTGATAGCGAGGAAGGAATGTGGGAATGAAGCGACAACAGATAGAGGAGGTAGGCTAATACGGACGTCACACAACATTATGGGAAATATTATAAAAGGTAGCCTATATATGCATCAGCCTACTAATTCTAAACATTGAAAATAGACCCTATTATATTTTCTAGCCTGTAATTGTCACTTTGTAGGCCGCCTGTCCTGCACCAGCATAGCATGTTCTCTCCCAGCTTGATGGTTTGAACCATGTCTGTAAAGTTAGTCCATATAATACAGTATAATTCAATACAGTAATAGACTACAGTCCACATTATAGACTTTTATGTTTTTCTGTCGTGCATAATGTGTGGTAGCCTATATATCAGGCTCTGTATTGGATAATGGCACAATCGTTGGGCTAGGGATCATAAAATGTCTTTAATGTATGGCTCATCAGACTTAGGTAGCATAAGGCTTGAACTTTGTTGCCGATCAAATCTCTAATCAATACATGTATATGTTTTATATGCTTTAAAATGTCACTTCCGGTTTTGCCGAGAAATACCGGCGTTTCCCTGGAGAAAAGTGATTTGTTCTTCGGATGGGACATTTGTAAAATACCGGGAAAATATTCAACCCTACTGTGCACATGCTGTTGGCTTGATCCATACATTATCCAAACCCTTTCATTAGTTCATCATGCATGATACTGTATGTGAATAAGAATACAATGCATGCTGGTCTTTTTCCAGTTATAGAGAGCTGAGGTTGTAAATAAGCATCTCTCTGTGAGGAACTATGACATTCCGCTCTCAATTTGTGCATCATTCCATTAGAGAAGTAGTTGGTTGGATGCATTCACTGATGTAAACACTAACAGCGGGTGCTGATTGGCTATGATCTGCACTTTAACTCACCAGAGAGGCCTTTGATTTGACGTGATCGGAGGTGACAGCTTGTGATAGGTGTTTTCCACGCTTCTATGAAGAGGCCTTGAGAAGAAGCTTTTTTAGTGACATTTCATTGTCATGTGACTGTTTACATCTTAAATGGCGCCCTATTCCCATTATAGTGCACTACTTTTGACCAGGGCTCATAGGGCTCTGGTCAAAAGTAGTGCACTATGTAGGGGTTAGGGTGTCATTTGGACACAAACACTGAATCGTTCCTGTGAAGTGAACACCAATCCTCAAACAGGAGGGAGTGAGAGAGATAAAGTTTATATTTCCATTTAGATTGAAGCAGGGCCTAACATGCCTAATGCCATCCAGCCAAGGTTTGTTTGCAGAACTACTGCATGTGTTATTTACAATTTACTGCGTGAACACACGCACACCAGCACGCATACATGCACAAACACACATAGAAAGATAATCAACTCTTTTACAGCCTTACACACAAACACACTGGAACAAAAACGCAGAGAAGGAGAATCAACTCTTTTACGACCTTACACACACACACACACATATGCACACCCCCCCCCCCCCACACACACCCCCCCCACACACACACACACACTGGAACAAACACGTATACAAAGAGAATCTACCCTTTCATAACCAAACACACAGCCCTCCCTCACTGGGGTGAAGGGGAGTCACACATGAGTAGGACAGCGTCTGGCAGATCATTCATCAATGTCAGCATGGCCTCACGCCTCTGAGACTCCCTCTGCACACGCCGGACGGCCCACATGCTTCTGCTACTTCAGTGTGTGTGTGTGTGTGTGTGTGTGTGTGTGTGTGTGTGTGTGTGTGTGTGTGTGTGTGTGTGTGTGAGCGTGTGTGTGTGTGTTGTGTGAGTGTGTGTTGTGTGAGCGTGTATGAGCGTGTATGAGCGTGTTATTTGTGTTTGTAGGACCCTGGCCTGCAGACTAGAATGTGGGGTGACACGAGTCACAGCCGACTCAGGAGTCAGCGGTTTTGGGTCAGTGATGAGAGTGACGTGGCGGAACGCACAGGGTTAAATGCTCTGGCCCTCTCGATCCATGGGGGCCGCCCCTCGATTAATGGGGAAACCCCCTGACCCGTTTCAGGGGCACGACTGAGCCCCTTTACAGCCCTCTCCAGACCCTCTACAAGACCTTGACTGTGTGGATCTGTTCGTAACAGAGACAGGACAGCAGTATAGGGATAGAAGATTTGGGATAGTTTCCATGTCTATTCAGTCTGTACATTAATACCTTTTTATTTGATCAATTCTACAGTTTCAGCAATATGGCAGGGCCTAGTAGTGGACCATTCAATAGAGAGCATCCACTGGGCACAGACGGCAGTTCAACGTCTAGTTTTGACTTATATTTGGTTGAGTTGTCAACTAACGTGAAATCAACCAAAAATGTCACCATGTCATTAGATTTATGTTAAAAGTTGGGGGACTTTTTGCTAATCCAATCTGTTTTCCACATTGATTCAACGTCATCAAATCGATTTTTTGGGTTGAAATTACATTGAAACAACGTTGATTCAACAAGTTTTTGACCAGTGTGCATCATGGCAACTTTAAGTTCCTTTCACTATTTCACTCAGGACACCCTGATGCACTCAAGGTCCAAAAATGCTCAATATGTCCTCTATCATCACAATCAGTGAGAGGAATGAGAGGAACTGTTCCTTAGATCAGTCTCTTTATAGGAAGATGACTAGTGTACTATTATCACACTAGAGCTGCAGAGTCATCAAGAACACCTCCCGCCACTGACACCGGACACCTCCCCTGCTCTCGCCTGTATTCGGGAGTGTTTACAACTCTAATAACTGCTATTATCACCTGCTCAGGCATTTCTATGGCGATACCACTGCATTAACGGCGGCAGCCAATGACACGACAGTCTGAGTGCTCACTGTGCACTCTTCATCATTAGCTCTCAGAGATAGGGCCTTTCACACTCTGACGGAATTTACGCCGGTAAATTGCTGAATTTCTAGACCCATTTTGTGTATCGCCGGCCTCAATTAAATTTGCTTTCAGCTAGGCTCCGACACAAAATAGAACAAAAAGAAGTGCAAAGTGCAAGTCAGCCATGTTTCACTGTGTGTGTGTGTGTGTGCTTTGGTTTAATGCATTTGGTGGAGGAGTACTAGAGAGAGTGTGACTGTGAGTCTGTTGCTTAAAGCTCGAGTGTTGGTGGAAAGAGAGTGAGTTGTCAATAAAGTTGTCTCGTGGGAAAAGTTTCACCAGCCCCCAGAATGCATTTCGTCTCCTCCTCGTGTAACAGTTAAATAAGATGGAGAGGTCCCACTGTTGTCAAGACCTCTGTGAATTCTCTCTCTCTTTCCCTGTCTCTCTCGCCCTTCGTCTCTCTCTCTCTCTCCCTCTCTCCCTCTCTCTCCTTCTCTCAATCTGCGGCCCTTGATTACTTTTTAATGATTTCTGCTGCAAAGACGAATGGCTATGTTAAATGAGCAGAATTAGACAAGGCGAGCGGAGCCAGAGCATTTGTTCCAGGAGTAATGGATCTGGGATCCATTGTTTACCATTCCTGACCTGCTGATATCCAGCCTCACTAACTCATAGTAGGAGAGAGAATGAATAGTGGACTTAGTGTTTAAACACCAAGGAAGGAGAGAAAAAAAGAGAGAGAGAGAGAAAGAAAGAGAGAGGTCAAAAGGGAAAGATTTCATCGTTCATCATTCTTTTTAAAAAGTTTTTTAGCAGCTGAAGGTGATTTGAGAGTGAAAGCTAACAGTTGTATGGCTGATTCATTGGAGTTGGCTTTAGTTCTTACCCAATAGCAGGATGGCCATCATCTCCTTGGCTCTCACAGCAACTCCTTCTATCGTCTCTGTGGTGACAAATAGAGAAAGTCCTCTTCCTGGCTCCATCACACACTCACTGGGGGTTCTGGACTGTGTGTGTACTGTGTGTGTACTGTGTGTGTACTGTGTGTGTACTGTGTGTGTACTGTGTGTGTACTGTGTGTGTACTGTGTGTGTACTGTGTGTGTGTGTTCGACTGAGCCCTCCCCTGCTGAGTGAATGGGTCCCTGCTCTCCTCCGTCAGGCTGGCAGGGGGCCGTGGGCAATGGGACTGGGGGGTCCCCTGGCGGAGTTTCATGACAGGGACCAGCCTTGTGGAGCTCTGGGTATGGGCAGCTCTACAGATCATTACCCCCCAGCAGGGAGAGGGACCAGGGGGCCAACCAGTAGTCCCTTTAATCAGTAACTGCCCTGTTCAGGCCACTGCTGTTCCCTGCTGACTACACCCTGCTACTGTTACCAGCTGGGCATCTTCAACAGTGTAAGAGTTGGTACAGCCAGCTTCCACTGCTAACCAATACTGCTGCTGCTACTTACGCGCTTTGAAGCACTGTGCTACTTCTAAACTAGCGGTTAGCACTGCCGTGGCTAATGCTAGTGGGTTTCAATGGACCTCTCCACTGTGTGCGTGAGTATCGGTCTTTATTTGAATCAAACATACTTTGTCTTGGTCTGACCCACAAAAACAACTCACACACAAACCTTTAAAGCTAAGAAATGCATTTGTATTGATAAAATACCAGATAAAATGAATGGACATTATAGAAAATAGTGAGAGAGGAAAAATAAGTAAACCATTCAAATAAGAGGAAAGAAGATAGTTGTTCCTCACTGGTCACCAGTAGCCAGGGAAACGGGTGTTCTATTGACTGTACATACTGCCACTAGTATACACATCCACTCCCAATAGTATGTGTGTACAAATACAAGCATCTGTATACAAACTGTACTCTGACTCCTTAAGAGTCATGATTTTAGTGTTTCATGAACTTGGTGAGTCAAAGATCACTAGGGCCTGTACTCACAAAGCATCCCAGAGTAGGAGTGCTGATCTAGGTCCAGGTCCTTCCTGTCCTTATCATCTGATCCTAGATCAGTACTCTGTTCTCAGTGGGTTTCCCTTTGTGCCTTACCTCTGCTATATCCTGTCTTAGGTCAGTTAGGATCACCACTTTATTTTAAGAATGTGTAATGTCAGAATAATAGTAGAGAGAATTATTTATTTCAGATTTTATTTCTTTCATCACATTCCCAGTGGGTCAGAAGTTTACATACACTCAATTAGTATTTGGTAGCATTGCCTTTAAATTGTTTAACTTGGTTCAAACGTTTTGGGTAGCCTTCCACAAGCTTCTCACAATAAGAGCGTACAGGTCGCAGTGGTGGGTCATATATGGGGCTTTAGTGACAAAACGGATGGCACTGTGATAGACTGCATCCAATTTGTTGAGTAGAGTGTTGGAGGCTATTTTATAATTGACATCATCGAAGTCGAGGATCGGTAGGATAGTCAGTTTTACGACGGTATGTTTGGCAGCATGAGTGAAGGAGGCTTTGTTACGAAATAGGAAGCCGATTCTAGATTTAATTTTGGATTGGAGATGCTTAATGTGAGTCTGGAAGGAGAGTTTACAGTCTAGCCAGACACCTAGGTATTTGTAGTTGGCCACATATTCTAAGTCAGAACTGTCCAGAGTAGTGATGCATTTAGTTTTACTTGCATTTAAAAGCAGTTGGAGGCCACGGAAGGAGAATTCTATGGCATTGAAGCTCGTTTGGAGGTTTGTTAGCACAGTGTCCAAAGAAGGGCCAGATGTATACAGAATGGTGTTGTCTGCGTAGAGGTGGATCAAAGAATCACCAGCAGCAAGAACGACATCATTGATGTATACAGAGAAGAGAGTCGTCCCGAGAATTGAACCCTGTGGCACCCCCATAGAGACTGCCAGCGGTCCGGACAACAGGCCCTCTGATTTGACACACTGAACTCTATCTGCGAAGTAGTTGGTGAACCAGGCGAGGCAATCATTTGAGAAACCAAGGCTGTTGAGTCTGCCAATAAGAATGTGGTGATTGACAGAGTCGAAAGCCTTGGCCAGGTCGATGAATACGGCTGCACAGTAATCTCTCTTATCGATGGCAGTTATGATATCGTTTAGGACCTTGAGCGTGGCTGAGGTGCACCCATGACCAGCTCTGAAACCAGATTGCATAGCGGAGAAGGTACGGTGGGATTCGAAATGGTCGGTAATCTGTTTGTTAACTTGGCTTTCGAAGACCTTAGAAAGGCAGGGTAGGATAGATATAGGTCTGTAGCAGTTTGGGTCTAGAGTGTCTCACCCTTTGAAGAGGGGGATGACCGCGGCAGCTTTCCAATCTTTTGAAATCTCAGATACCAAAGAGAGGTTGAACAGGCTAGTAATAGGGGTTGCAACAATTTCAGCAGATCATTTTAAAAAGAGAGGGTCCAGATTGTCTAGCCCGGCTGATTTGTAGGGGTCCAGGTTTTGCAGCTCTTTAAGAACATCAGCTATCTGGATTTGGGTGAAGGAGAAATGGGGGGGGGCTTGGGCGAGTTGCTGTGGGGAGTGCAGGGCTGTTTACCGGGGTAGGGGTAGCCAGGTGGAAAGCTTTGCCAGCCGTAGAAAAATGCTTATTGAAATTCTCAATTATCATGGATTTATCAGTGGTGACAATGTTTCCTAGCCTCAGTGCAGTGGGCAGCTGGGAGGAGGTGCTCTTATTCTCCATGGACTTTACAGTGTCCCAGAACTTTTTTGAGTTTGTACTACAGGATGCAAATTTCTGCTTGAAAAAGCTAGCCTTAGCTTTCCTAACTGCCTGTGTATATTGGTTCCTAACTTCCCTGAAAAGTTGCATATCACGGGGGCTATTCGATGCTAATGCAGAATACCACAGGATGTTTTTGTGCTGGTCAAGGGTCTGGAGAGAACCAAGGGCTATATCTGTTCCTGGCTTTACATTTTTTGAAAGGGACATGCTTATTTAAGATGGTGAAGAAGCCACTTTTAAAGAATGACCAGGCATCCTCTACTGACGGGATGAGGTCAATATCCTTCCAGGATACCTGGGCCAGGTCGATTAGAAAGGCCTGCTCGCTGAAGTGTTTTAGGGAGCGTTTGATAGTGATGAGTGGAGGTCGTTTGACCGCAGACCTGTTACGGATGCAGGCAATGAGGCAGTGATCGCTGAGATCTTGGTTGAAAACAGCAGAGGTATATTTGGAGGGCAAGTTGGTTAGGATGATGTCTATGAGGGTGCCCGTGTTTACGGATTTGGGGTAGTACCTGGTAGGTTCATTGATAATTTGTGTGAGATTGAGGGCATCAAGCTTAGATTGTAGGATGGCCGGGGTGTTAAGCATGTCCCAGTTTAGATCACCTAGCAGCACGAGCTCTGAAGATAGATGGGGGGCAATCAGTTCACATATGGTGTCCAGGGCACAGCTGGGGGCAGAGGGTCTATAGCAAGCGGCAACGGTGAGAGACTTCTTTCTGGAAAGGTGGATTTTTAAAAGTCGAAGCTCGAATTGTTTGGGTACAGACCTGGATAGTAAGACAGAACTCTGCAGGCTATCTCTGCAGTAGATTGCAACACGCCCCCTTTGGCAGTTCTATCTTGTCGGAAAATCTTATAGTTAGGGATGTAAATTTCAGGCTTTTTGGTGGTCTTCCTGAGCCAAGATTCAGACACGGCTAGGACATCAGGGTTGGCAGGGTGTGCTAGGGCAGTGAATAAAACAAACGTAGGGAGGAGGCTTCTAATGTTAACATGCATGAAACCAAGGCTTTTACGGTTACAGAAGTCAACAAATGATAGCGCCTGGGGAATGGGAGTGGAGCTAGGCACTGCAGGGCCTGGATTCACCTCTACATCACCAGAGGAACAGAGGAGGAGTAGGATAAGGGTACAGCTAAATAACTGGTCGTCTAGTACGTTCAGACAGAGAGTAAAAGGAGCAAATGGGCACAGTAGAGTAGATTCAAGGCATAATGTACAGACAAGGGTATGGTAGGATGTCAATACAGTGAGGGTAAACCTGTGCATAGAGGGAAGATGAAAGAGATATTGTCTCTAGAAATATAATTTAAACCAGGTGACGTCACCGCATGTGTGGTATGTGGAACTAAAGTGTTAAATAAGGCGTATTGAGCAGGGCTAGAGGCTCTACAGTGAAATAAGGCAATAATTACTAACCAAAACAGCAATGGACAAGGCATATTGACGTGAGCGAGAGGCATGCGTAGCCGACTGATCATAGGAGTCCAGTGAGTGGCTTCAGGCAGCTAGCGGGCCGGGGATAGCAAGCTACCAGAAGGGCCTTGGAGGGACGTCGCGACGGAAGAAAGTCTGTTGTGGCCCCCTCCTGCTATTACGTCGGCAGACGGATCAGCTGCCTCTGAAAGCAACATTAACACAAGAACTGTTCGACGGGAGCGTCATAAAATGGGTTTCCATGGCCGAGCACCCGCACACAAGCCTAAGCTCACCATGCGCAATGCCAAGCGTCGGCTAGAGTGGTGTAAAGCATACAATGACATTCTAGACGATTCTGCGCTTCCAACTTTGTGGCAACAGTTTGGGGAAGGCCCTTTCCTGTTTCAGCATGACAATGCCCCCGTGCACAAAGCGAGGTCCATACAGAAATGGTTTGTCGAGATCGGTGTGGAAGAACTTGACTGGCTTGCACAGAGCCCTGACCTCAACCCCATTGAATACCTTTGGGATGAATTAGAACGCCGACTGCGAGCCAGGCCCCGCAACAATGTTCCAACATCTAGTGGAATGCCTTCCCAGAAGAGTGGAGGCTGTTATAGCAGCAAAGGGGGGACCAACTCCATATTAATGCCCATGATTTTGGAATGAGATGTTCGACGAGCAGGTGTCCAAATACTTCTGGTCATATAGTTTAGGTCTGTGGCAGTGGTGTCAAGTTAGGTGTGTGTGTGTGTGTATTGAAGTGTCTGCTTCCGTCCTGCTATTTGTAACGCTACTCTGGCTAACCTGTAATGACTGTAGTTTTGTCAGAGCTCGCTGGGGATCTTGTCATGCGTGTAGGCATAGGTACACACTTACACACACACTCACCTGATCTCTCTCTCACACACACACCTCCTGCCACTCCTCTGCCACGGTGGTATATCGTTGACAATGACAAGCTCCCAACACCAGTCCCTGACAGGAGAATATAGTCATTGTATTAGATTGGTTGCCTGCTGACGGCTTTGCACATCGGACAGGACAGACTTGACAGTCCCACTCCTCAACACTGGTGTTACACTGCTTCAGGAGACTTCATCTGCTCTCCTTCTAGTAGCTGTAATGAGTTACTGTGTCCAAAATTGCACACTATTCCCTATACAGTGTACTACTTTTGTCCAGAGCCCTGGGACCTGGTCAAAAGTAGTGCACTATATAGGGAATAGGGTGTCATTTGGGACTCAGTAATATGTTTCCTGGTTAAGGGAGGACAAGGGAGCGGCTGAATTACAAGGATCACTGGACTCAGAGCTGTGGAGACAGTGACAGTTTTGTGGTTGAAAAGAAAAATGTTATGTGGGATGAGGTTAGGACTCTTTCACATTGTCAAACCACAATATGTTTCTTATTTATTTATTTGATATATAATTTGAACTGCATTCAGTTTTTATAATGAGAACAAAGAACAAACATAGTTTCACTAGTGTCTATAAGTATTAACAGCTGAAACATATTCTCTACCTCTCTCCATGTAAGGAGCTTTATTATTTCTGCCTGAAATGAAACATTTCATGTATCATTCTGAATGTATTAAGCCTGTATGTCTGTGTCCTCTCCAGAGCACAGTAGTAGTGGAGAAGTCCATCCAGGACCTGATGACTCTGATGCAGGACCTGAGTGCCTACTCCAACCAGTTCCTGGAGATGGTCTGTGACAAGCTGAAGGAGTACAAGGAGGTCTGCAACACCTCATACAGGTAAGAGTTAGACTGACTCAGGACCAGCTGAAGGAGAACAAGGAGGTCTGTAACACCTCATACAGGTAAGAGTTAGACTGACTCAGGACCAGCTGAAGGAGAACAAGGAGGTCTGTAACACCTCATACAGGTAAGTGTTAGACTGACTCAGGACCAGCTGAAGGAGAACAAGGAGGTCTGCAACACCTCATACAGGTAAGAGTTAGACTGACTCAGGACCAGCTGAAGGAGAACAAGGAGGTCTACAACACCTCATACAGGTAAGAGTTAGACTGACTCAGGACCAGCTGAAGGAGAACAAGGAGGTCTGCAACACCTCATACAGGTAAGAGTTAGACTGACTCAGGACCAGCTGAAGGAGAACAAGGAGGTCTGTAACACCTCATACAGGTAAGAGTTAGACTGACTCAGGACCAGCTGAAGGAGAACAAGGAGGTCTGCAACACCTCATACAGGTAAGAGTTAGACTGACTCAGGACCAGCTGAAGGAGTACAAGGAGGTCTGTAACACCTCATACAGGTAAGAGTTAGACTGACTCAGGACCAGCATGAGGAAAGTGGTTCCTCTCTTCCTTGCTAGAAGGTATAGAAACTCAAACTGTCATTTCACTCAATGTGTTCTGCTTGAGGGTATATTGGGCTTCAGCAGTGCTCTCTCTCTCTGACACACCCTCTCTGACACACCCTCTCTGACACACCCTCTCTGACACACCCTCACACCTGTGCTGTGCTTGTCTTCACCTGGCTGAACTCCAGAGAGATTTAGGCCGCCCCTCCTCTACCCCTCCATCCTCTACCCCTCCATCCTCTACCCCTCCATCCTCTACCCCTCCCTCCTCTACCCCTCCATCCTCTACCCCTCCATCCTCTACCCCTCCATCCTCTACCCCTCCATCCTCTACCCCTCCATCCTCTACCTCTCCTCTACCCCGCCATCTTCTACCCCTCCATCCTCTACCTCTCCATCCTCTACCCCTCCATCCTCTACCTCTCCATCCTCTACCTCTCCTCTACCCCTCCATCCTCTACCTCTCCTCTACCCCGCCATCCTCTACCCCTCCATCCTCTACCCCCAATCCTCTACCCCTCCATCCTCTACCTCTCCTCTACCCCGCCATCCTCTACCCCTCATCCTCTACCCCCAATCCTCTACCCCTCCATCCTCTACCTCTCCTCTACCCCTCCATCCTCTACCTCTCCTCTACCCAGCCATCCTCTACCCCTCCATCCTCTACCCCCAATCCTCTACCTCTCCTCTACCCCTCCATCCTCTACCTCTCCTCTACCCCGCCATCCTCTACCCCTCAACCCTCTACCCCCAATCCTCTACCCCTCCACCCTCTACCTCTCCTCTACCCCGCCATCCTCTACCCCTCCATCCTCTACCCCCAATCCTCTACCCCTCCATCCTCTATCTCTCCTCTACCCCTCCATCCTCTACCCCGCCATCCTCTACCCCAATCCTCTACCCCTCCACCCTCTACCTCTCCTCTACCCCACCATCCTCTACCCCTCCATCCTCTACCTCTCCTCTACCCCTCCATCCTCTACCTCTCCTCTACCCCTCCATCCTCTACCCCTCCACCCTCTACCTCTCCTCTACCAGGTGTTACTCCCTCTATTGGTGTGGAAACACTGTGCCTCAGCTGCCTGCTGTGTGTCTATGGGTGTGGAAACACTGTGCCTCAGCTGCCTGCTGTGTGTCTATGGGTGTGGAAACACTGTGCCTCAGCTGCCTGCTGTGTGTCTATGGGTGTGGAAACACTGTGCCTCAGCTGCCTGCTGTGTGTCTATGGGTGTGGAAACACTGTGCCTCAGCTGCCTGCTGTGTGTCTATGGGTGTGGAAACACTGTGCCTCAGCTGCCTGCTGTGTGTCTATGGGTGTGGAAACACTGTGCCTCAGCTGCCTGCTGTGTGTCTATGGGTGTGGAAACACTGTGCCTCAGCTGCCTGCTGTGTGTCTATGGGTGTGGAAACACTGTGCCTCAGCTGCCTGCTGTGTGTCTATGGGTGTGGAAACACTGTGCCTCAGCTGCCTGCTGTGTGTCTATGGGTGTGGAAACACTGTGCCTCAGCTGCCTGCTGTGTGTCTATGGGTGGTTCTGTGGACTCAAGCAC
Source organism: Salvelinus alpinus (assembly GCF_045679555.1). NCBI lineage: Eukaryota > Metazoa > Chordata > Actinopteri > Salmoniformes > Salmonidae > Salvelinus > Salvelinus alpinus. The sequence continues at coordinate 24,112,453 of NC_092096.1, forward strand.
TGATCCAGCTAAGCAGTTATCCTCATGCAGGCAATCTGTCTCCATCCACCCTCATGCTATGCTGTCTGTCTGTACTATACAGTTGATGATCTCTCTCTGTCCTCTGTGTCCCAGGGGTATAGTCCAGTGTGAGGAGAAGCTGACCATCAGTGCGTCGTGGTCTAAGGACGAGGACATCAGCCGACTGCTCCAGTCTCTGCCCAACTGGGCTAACATGGCCCAGCCCAGACAGCTCCGACAGAAGAGAGAGGACGAGGAGGACTTCACCAGGTCACACACAAACACACAGAACAGTATCCTCACCACCCCTCCACCCTAACACAAACACACAGAACAGTATCCTCACCACCCCTCCACCCTAACACAAACACACAGAACAGTATCCTCACCACCCCTCCACCCTAACACAAACACACAGAACAGTATCCTCACCACCCCTCCACCCTAACACAAACACACAGAACAGTATCCTCACCACCCCTCCACCCTAACACAAACACACAGAACAGTATCCTCACCACCCCTCCACCCTAACACACACACACACAGAACAGTATCCTCACCACCCCTCCACCCTAACACAAACACACAGAACAGTATCCTCACCACCCCTCCCCCCTAACACAAACACACAGAACAGTGTCCTCACCACCCCTCTACCCTAACACACACACACACAGAACAGTATCCTCACCACCCCTCCACCCTAACACAAACACACAGAACAGTATCCTCACCACCCCTCCACCCTAACACACAGAACAATATCCTCACCACCCCTCCACCCTAACACAAACACACAGAACAGTATCCTCACCACCCCTCCACCCTAACACAAACACACAGAACAGTATCCTCACCACCCCTCCACCCTAACACAAACACACAGAACAGTATCCTCACCACCCCTCCACCCTAACACAAACACACAGAACAATATCCTCACCGCCCCTCCACCCTAACACAAACACACAGAACAGTATCCTCACCGCCCCTCCACCCTAACACAAACACACAGAACAATATCCTCACCGCCCCTCCACCCTAACACAAACACACAGAACAGTATCCTCACCGCCCCTCCACCCTAACACAAACACACAGAACAGTATCCTCACCACCCTCCACCCTAACACAAACACACAGAACAGTATCCTCACCACCCCTCCACCCTAACACAAACACACAGAACAGTATCCTCACCACCCTAACACAAACACACAGAACAGTATCCTCACCACCCTCCACCCTAACACAAACACACAGAACAGTATCCTCACCACCCTCCACCCTAACACAAACACACAGAACAGTATCCTCACCACCCCCTCCACCCTAATACAAACACACAGAACAGTGTCCTCACCACCCCTCCACCCTAACACAAACACACAGAACATTATCCTCACCACCCCTCCACCCTAACACAAACACACAGAACAGTATCCTCACCACCCCTCCACCCTAACACAAACACACAGAACAGTATCCTCACCACCCATCCACCCTAACACAAACACACAGAACAGTATCCTCACCACCCCTCCACCCTAACACAAACACACAGAACAGTATCCTCACCGCCCCTCCACCCTAACACAAACACACAGAACAGTGTCCTCACCACCCCTCCACCCTAACACAAACACACAGAACAATATCCTCACCACCCCTCCCCCCTAACACAAACACACAGAACAGTGTCCTCACCACCCCTCTACCCTAACACAAACACACAGAACAGTATCCTCACCGCCCCTCCACCCTAACACAAACACACAGAACAGTATCCTCACCACCCCTCCACCCTAACACAAACACACATAACAGTATCCTCACCGCCCCTCCACCCTAACACAAACACACAGAACAGTATCCTCACCACCCCTCCACCCTAACACAAACACACAGAACAGTATCCTTACCGCCCCTCCATCCTAACACAAACACACAGAACAATATCCTCACCACCCCTCCACCCTAACACACACACACAGAACAGTATCCTCACCGCCCCTCCATCCTAACACAAACACACATAACAGTATCCTCACCGCCCCTCCATCCTAACACAAACACACAGAACAGTATCCTCACCACCCCTCCACCCTAACACAAACACATAGAACAGTATCCTCACCGCCCCTCCACCCTAACACAAACACACAGAACAGTATCCTCACCACCCCCTCCACCCTAACACACAGAACAGTATCCTCACCACCCCTCCACCCTAACACAAACACACAGAACAGTATCCTCACCACCCCCTCCACCCTAACACACAGAACAGTATCCTCACCACCCCTCCACCCTAACACAAACACACAGAACAGTATCCTTACCGCCCCTCCACCCTAACACAAACACACAGAACAGTATCCTCACCACCCCTCCACCCTAACACAAACACACAGAACAGTATCCTCACCGCCCCTCCACCCTAACACAAACACACAGAACAGTATCCTCACCACCCCTCCACCCTAACACAAACACACAGAACAGTATCCTCACCACCCCTCCACCCTAACACAAACACACAGAACAATATCCTCACCACCTCTCCACCCTAACACAAACACACAGAACAGTATCCTCACCACCCCTCCACCCTAACACAAACACACAGAACAGTATCCTCACCGCCCCTCCACCCTAACACAAACACACAGAACAGTATCCTCACCACCCCTCCACCCTAACACAAACACACAGAACAGTATCCTTACCGCCCCTCCACCCTAACACAAACACACAGAACAGTATCCTCACCACCCCTCCACCCTAACACAAACACACAGAACAGTATCCTCACCGCCCCTCCACCCTAACACAAACACACAGAACAGTATCCTCACCACCCCTCCCCCCTAACACAAACACACAGAACAGTATCCTCACCACCCCTCCACCCTAACACAAACACACAGAACAGTATCCTCACCGCCCCTCCACCCTAACACAAACACACAGAACAGTATCCTCACCACCCCTCCACCCTAACACAAACACACAGAACAGTATCCTCACCACCCCTCCACCCTAACACAAACACACAGAACAGTATCCTCACCACCCCTCCACCCTAACACAAACACACAGAACAGTATCCTCACCACCCCTCCACCCTAACACAAACACATAGAACAGTATCCTCACCACCCCTCCACCCTAACACACAGAACAATATCCTCACCACCCCTCCACCCTAACACAAACACACAGAACAGTATCCTCACCGCCCCTCCATCCTAACACAAACACACAGAACAGTATCCTCACCGCCCCTCCATCCTAACACAAACACACAGAACAGTATCCTCACCACCCCTCCACCCTAACACAAACACACAGAACATTATCCTCACCGCCCCTCCACCCTAACACAAACACACAGAACAGTATCCTCACCGCCCCTCCATCCTAACACAAACACACAGAACAGTATCCTCACCGCCCCTCCATCTTAACACAAACACACAGAACAGTATCCTCACCACCCCTCCACCCTAACACAAACACACAGAACAGTATCCTCACCGCCCCTCCATCTTAACACAAACACACAGAACAGTATCCTCACCACCCCTCCACCCTAACACAAACACACATAACAGTATCCTCACCACCCCTCCACCCTAACACAAACACACAGAACAGTATCCTCACCACCCCTCCACCCTAACACAAACACACAGAACAGTATCCTCACCACCCCTCCACCCTAACACAAACACACAGAACAGTATCCTCACCACCCCTCCACCCTAACACAAACACACAGAACAGTATCCTCACCGCCCCTCCACCCTAACACAAACACACAGAACAGTATCCTCACCACCCCCTCCACCCTAACACACAGAACAATATCCTCACCACCCCTCCACCCTAACACAAACACACAGAACAGAACAGTATCCTCACCACCCCCTCCACCCTAACACACAGAACAATATCCTCACCACCCCTCCACCCTAACACAAACACACATAACAGTATCCTCACCGCCCCTCCATCCTAACACAAACACACAGAACAGTATCCTCACCACCCCTCCACCCTAACACAAACACACAGAACAATATCCTCACCACCCCCTCCACCCTAACACACAGAACAGTATCCTCACCACCTCTCCACCCTAACACACAGAACAGTATCCTCACCTCCCCCCCATCCTAACACAAACACACAGAACAGTATCCTCACCGCCCCTCCACCCTAACACAAACACACAGAACAGTATCCTCACCACCCCCTCCACCCTAACACACAGAACAGTATCCTCACCACCCCTCCACCCTAATACAAACACACAGAACAGTATCCTCACCGCCCCTCCACCCTAACACAAACACACAGAACAGTATCCTCACCACCCCCTCCACCCTAACACACAGAACAGTATCCTCACCACCTCTCCACCCTAACACACAGAACAGTATCCTCACCTCCCCCCCATCCTAACACAAACACACAGAACAGTATCCTCACCGCCCCTCCACCCTAACACAAACACACAGAACAGTATCCTCACCACCCCCTCCACCCTAACACACAGAACAGTATCCTCACCACCCCTCCACCCTAACACAAACACACAGAACAGTATCCTCACCGCCCCTCCACCCTAACACAAACACACATAACAGTATCCTCACCACCCCTCTACCCTAACACAAACACACAGAACAGTATCCTCACCACCCCTCTACCCTAACACAAACACACAGAACAGTATCCTCACCACCCCTCCACCCTAACACAAACACACAGAACAGTATCCTCACCACCCCTCCACCCTAACACAAACACACAGAACAGTATCCTCACCACCTCTCCACCCTAACACACAGAACAGTATCCTCACCTCCCCCCCATCCTAACACAAACACACAGAACAGTATCCTCACCGCCCCTCCATCCTAACACAAACACACATAACAGTATCCTCACCACCCCTCCACCCTAACACAAACACACATAACAGTATCCTCACCGCCCCTCCACCCTAACACAAACACACATAACAGTATCCTCACCACCCCTCCACCCTAACACAAACACACAGAACAGTATCCTCACCGCCCCTCCACCCTAACACAAACACACAGAACAGTATCCTCACCACCCCTCCACCCTAACACAAACACACAGAACAGTATCCTCACCACCCCTCCACCCTAACACAAACACACAGAACAGTATCCTCACCACCCCTCCACCCTAACACAAACACACAGAACAGTATCCTCACCACCCCTCCACCCTAACACAAACACACAGAACAGTATCCTCACCGCCCCTCCACCCTAACACAAACACACAGAACAGTATCCTCACCGCCCCTCCACCCTAACACAAACACACATAACAGTATCCTCGCCACCCCTCCACCCTAACACAAACACACAGAACAGTATCCTCACCACCCCTCCACCCTAACACAAACACACAGAACAGTATCCTCACCGCCCCTCCATCCTAACACAAACACACAGAACAGTATCCTCACCGCCCCTCCACCCTAACACAAACACACAGAACAGTATCCTCACCACCCCTCCACCCTAACACAAACACACAGAACAGTATCCTCACCGCCCCTCCACCCTAACACAAACACACAGAACAGTATCCTCACCACCCCTCCATCCTAACACAAACACACATAACAGTATCCTCACCACCCCTCCACCCTAACACAAACACACAGAACAGTATCCTCACCGCCCCTCCATCCTAACACAAACACACAGAACAGTATCCTCACCGCCCCTCCACCCTAACACAAACACACAGAACAGTATCCTCACCACCCCTCCACCCTAACACAAACACACAGAACAATATCCTCACCACCCCTCCACCCAAACACACAGAACAGTATCCTCACCACCCCTCCACCCTAATACAAACACACAGAACAGTATCCTCACCACCCCTCCACCCTAACACAAACACACAGAACAATATCCTCACCACCCCTCCACCCTAACACAAACACACAGAACAGTATCCTCACCACCCCTCCACCCTAACACAAACACACAGAACAGTATCCTCACCGCCCCTCCACCCTAACACAAACACACAGAACAGTATCCTCACCACCCCTCCATCCTAACACAAACACACAGAACAGTATCCTCACCACCCCTCCACCCTAACACAAACACACAGAACAATATCCTCACCACCCCTCCACCCAAACACACAGAACAGTATCCTCACCACCCCTCCACCCTAACACAAACACACAGAACAGTATCCTCACCACCCCTCCACCCTAACACAAACACACAGAACAGTATCCTCACCACCCCTCCACCCTAACACAAACACACAGAACAGTATCCTCACCACCCCTCCACCCTAACACAAACACACAGAACAGTATCCTCACCACCCCTCCACCCTAACACAAACACACAGAACAGTATCCTCACCGCCCCTCCATCCTAACACAAACACACAGAACAGTATCCTCACCACCCCTCCACCCTAACACAAACACACAGAACAGTATCCTCACCACCCCTCCACCCTAACACAAACACACAGAACAGTATCCTCACCACCCCCTCCACCCTAACACACAGAACAATATCCTCACCACCCCTCCACCCTAACACAAACACACAGAACAGTATCCTCACCGCCCCTCCATCCTAACACAAACACACAGAACAGTATCCTCACCACCCCTCCACCCTAACACAAACACACAGAACAGTATCCTCACCACCCCTCCACCCTAACACAAACACACAGAACAGTATCCTCACCACCCCCTCCACCCTAACACACAGAACAATATCCTCACCACCCCTCCACCCTAACACAAACACACAGAACAGTATCCTCACCGCCCATCCACCCTAACACAAACACACAGAACAGTATCCTCACCACCCCTCCACCCTAACACAAACACACAGAACAGTATCCTCACCACCCCCTCCACCCTAACACAAACACACAGAACAGTATCCTCACCGCCCATCCACCCTAACACAAACACACAGAACAGTATCCTCACCACCCCCTCCACCCTAACACAAACACACAGAACAGTATCCTCACCACCCCTCCACCCTAACACAAACACACAGAACAGTATCCTCACCGCCCATCCACCCTAACACAAACACACAGAACAGTATCCTCACCACCCCTCCACCCTAACACAAACACACAGAACAGTATCCTCACCGCCCATCCACCCTAACACACAGAACAGTATCCTCACCACCCCCTCCACCCTAACACACAGAACAATATCCTCACCACCCCTCCACCCTAACACAAACACACAGAACAGTATCCTCACCGCCCCTCCACCCTAACACAAACACACAGAACATTATCCTCACCGCCCCTCCACCCTAACACAAACACACAGAACATTATCCTCACCGCCCCTCCACCCTAACACAAACACACAGAACAGTATCCTCACCACCCCTCCACCCTAACACAAACACACATAACAGTATCCTCACCGCCCCTCCCGCCCTTCATCAACATGCTGTGGTTGAACAAGACAGACATGTACAGGAAGTAGTGATTGCTCCATAAGGATGTAACGTTATTTATCTGAAGGAAGGAGGGAACCAAATCATTTGGGAGGAGAAGGTGGGTCATTCTTATTGACAGAGCTTTCAACGTGTCCTGTCTTCAGGAGGGATGCTCACTGGCCTGGAATTGTAAAGTAAATAAATCAATGAATGGGTGATGGATTTAAATGCAAGGAGAAGCTTTTAGGCTTTTTTAATTTGAGTCACAACCACAGACATTTTCAACATTCTTTGGAGGGATTAGAAGCTCCACGTCTGGCAACCCAGCGCTCCTTTTGATCACGCTCCAGTAATATGGTCCCTGCTTGGAACAAGTCATTCAGTTCTTCCTGCTCTTTCATTCTCTGTTCTTTCTCTCTCTCTCTCTCTCCCTCTCTCTCTGTCTCTCTCTCTCTCTCTCTCTCTGTCTCTGTCTCGCTCTGTCTCTCGCTCTCGCTCTCTCTGTCTCTCTCTCTCTGTCTCTCTCTCTCTCTCTCTCTCTCTCTCTCTCTCTCTCTCTCTCTCTCTCTCTCTCTCTCTCTCTCTCTCTCTCTCTCTCTGTCTCTCTCTCTCTCTGTCTCTCTCTCTGTCTCTGTCTTTCGAGTTGTGATATTGAAGTGAATTCACCAAGGCTGCTGGTCGGTAGTCACACAAAAAAAACGAGGATATTCTTTGCTGTCTTCTCCTCAAGGCTGTGTTCTTGTCAAGTGTCTGCCAGCATGTGTGAAGTCTTAAACGTCACATTGCCTTAAAATAGAGCTCTCTCCTTTCTTTCTTTCTTTCTTTCTTTCTTTCTTTCTTTCTTTCTTTCTTTCTTTCTCTCTCTCTCTCTCTCTCACACACACACACACACACACACACACACACACACACACACACACACACACACACACGCCTATACATGCACACTCAGTTCAGTCTTTTTTCTCTCTCCCCCTCTTCTTTCTACCCACCCTGCCCTTACTATGACATCTCTCTCTCCTTCCCTCTCTATCTGCTCCTGCTCCAGTTACTAGCTAGTCATTGGGCCTGTGGTGACTGAACTAAGTCAGTCAGTCAGTCCTAAATCAAAGTGAAGGTCATTACTGGAAGCCCAAGGCCTCATTGAGATGCATGCTGGAGTTGATGTGACTGGTCTGTCTGTCCGTCCAGGGTCCAGCTCCACACGGTGCCAGCCATCCTCTGTGCAGGGGGCCGTGGGATTGTTATTATAGTCCCCCCCCTAATCCTCCTCATCCCCCAATAAATGTCCTTCTCCTTTTCACTATCCTCCTGCCTTCCACTACTATCCTCTCCTTCCTTCTAGGGAATCCTTATCTGGAGCTGTTGGCAGGTTTTAAGCCCCTACTCTTAATGCACGACCCATATCCAGAAGAGAAACCCTTCTCTCTCTACCCTGGTCCCAGAGCTTCTCATCTCCTATATCCAGAAGAGAAACCCTTCTCTCTCTACCCTGGTCCCAGAGCTTCCCATCTCCTATATCCAGAAGAGAAACCCTTCTCTCTCTACCCTGGTCCCAGAGCTTCCCATCTCCTATATCCAGAAGAGAAACCCTTCTCTCTCTACCCTGGTCCCAGAGCTTCCCATCTCCTATATCCAGAAGAGAAACCCTTCTCTCTCTACCCTGGTCCCAGAGCTTCCCATCTCCTATATCCAGAAGAGAAACCCTTCTCTCTCTACCCTGGTCCCAGAGCTTCCTATCTCCTGTTGTCATTATGAAGCCAAACAATGACCAAAGGATTTGGAAAGACGGTTCAAACAGATCTGGGATCAGGCTAGCCCTTGTTTGAATATCAGGCACTTAGTTCAAACAGATCTGGGACCAGGCTAGCCCTTGTTTGAATATCAGGCACTTAGTTCAAACAGATCTGGGACCAGGCTAGCCCTTCTTTGAATATCAGGCACTTAGTTCAAACAGATCTGGGACCAGGCTAGCCCTTCTTTGAATATCAGGCACTTAGTTCAAACAGATCTGGGACCAGGCTAGCCCTTCTTTGAATATCAGGCACTTAGTTCAAACAGATCTGGGACCAGGCTAACCCTTGTTTGAATATCAGGCACTTAGTTCAAACAGATCTGGGACCAGGCTAGCCCTTCTTTGAATATCAGGCACTTAGTTCAAACAGATCTGGGACCAGGCTAGCCCTTCTTTGAATATCAGGCACTTAGTTCAAACAGATCTGGGACCAGGCTAACCCTTGTTTGAATATCAGGCACTTAGTTCAAACAGATCTGGGACCAGGCTAGCCCTTGTTTGAATATCAGGCAGTTAGTTCAAACAGATCTGGGACCAGGCTAACCCTTGTTTGAATATCAGGCACTTAGTTCAAACAGATCTGGGATCAGGCTAACCCTTGTTTGAATATCAGGCACTTAGTTCAAACAGATCTGGGACCAGGCTAACCCTTGTTTGAATATCAGGCACTTAGTTCAAACAGATCTGGGACCAGGCTAGCCCTTGTTTGAATATCAGGCAGTTAGTTCAAACAGATCTGGGACCAGGCTAACCCTTGTTTGAATATCAGGCACTTAGTTCAAACAGATCTGGGACCAGGCTAACCCTTGTTTGAATATCAGGCACTTAGTTCAAACAGATCTGGGACCAGGCTAACCCTTGTTTGAAGATCAGGCAGTTTGTTCTAACTACTCTCATGACCATTTTAGAACCTGTCTAGAACACGTCACATTGACTGATTTTGTCTAATATAACTTTTTTTGTTTCCTGTCTCCTCCTCCATTCCCACCGATCCAGGGCGGCATTTGCCAAGGAGTCAGAGGTGCTGACGGGTAACCTGGGTGACAAGCTGATCCCGCAGAACGAGATCCTGCGTGACGTGAGCGACCTGAAGGCCCTGGCCAACCTGCAGGAGAGCATGGAGTGGCTGGCCTCCAGACTCAAAGGCTTCTTCATCAACCTGCCCCACGCTGCCAGTGAGTATACACACACACACACACACGCACAAGCAGGCACACACACGCAGAGGCAGGTGCGCGGGCGCAGAAGGGCAATAGTAAAGGGCTTACATGTGTTACATATATATATACTGTATGTTACAGGACAAGGTCAATTTGGGAAATATATACGTTCCCCGTAACAAATTTGAAACAGGAAAGGAGCCAGCATATATTACAAGTTAAATCAGTTGACAGACAGTGAGCTGGTATGGGTCATATCAGGACAATTTATCTGGGAATAAATAAAGGAGGCAGGCGCGCGCACAGAGGCAGGCGCGCGCGCAGAGGCAGGCGCGCGCGCAGAGGCAGGCGCGCGCGCAGAGGCAGGCGCGCGCGCAGAGGCAGGCGCGCGCGCAGAGGCAGGCGCGCGCGCAGAGGCAGGCGCGCGCGCAGAGGCAGGCGCGCGCGCAGAGGCAGGCGCGCGCGCAGAGGCAGGCGCGCGCGCAGAGGCAGGCGCGCGCGCAGAGGCAGGCGCGCGCGCAGAGGCAGGCGCGCGCGCAGAGGCAGGCGCGCGCGCAGAGGCAGGCGCGCGCGCAGAGGCAGGCGCGCGCACAGAGGCAGGCGCGCGCACAGAGGCAGGCGCACGCACAGAGGCAGGCGCGCGCACCTTATGGCTTGCATTCATGCAGGGTTGGTGGGATGTGCGTGAGGAGGGGTGCGGGGGTGAGGTGTGTGTGTGTGGACTGAAGGGCTGCTTGTTCAACACCTGTCCTACACAGCCAATGAATGAACAGTATACAACACAAGCAGAGGTTCCATAATGCTAACATCGACTGTGCAACGTCTGTTGTAATGACTGTACATACTGCCACTAGTATACACATCCACTCCCAATGGCATGTATATGTACACACACTGTAGTCTGACCCCTGAACTGTCATGATTAGTAGCTGAAGTTATTTATTCTCTCAGTCTCTCACACACACACACACACACACACACACACACACACACACACACACACACACACACACACACACACACACACACACACAGCAGTAGTTTTCCTCTCTGTCATGAAGAGTTTGTCTGAGTGAATTACCACCGTCTAATTAGAGCCAGGTAGGAGGGCTTCCAGACACAAACACCACTTTATACAGGCTCTAATTAGAGCCAGGTAGGAGGGCTTCCAGACACAAACACCACTTTATACACGCTCTAATTAGCCCTGGAAGTGTGTGTGGTTGGTTTCAGAACTGTCAAAGACCTTTTACTCACTGTCTTTACAGAGACCTCATTTATCAGTGATAATGGCTGTGTGTTCCATTGTCATCATCAGAACACACACACACACACACACACACACACACACACACACACACACACACACACACACCACACGTAGAAAGGACACAGCCCATCTTAAACTCAGTGTTGCGATCACCTGTTCCAGAGCATGAAAGTGACTGAGTTCTTCCTCTGTTGCGTCCCATGTCACCTCCTTCATTTTACACCTATAAAAGTTCAAATTTCCTCTGTGAACTTCCCTTTTCTGAACGACTTAAATGAGGGATTTTCTTTCTATTGTTTTTTGGGGGGGGGCAGTCGGGGCGCTGTTCCTTCCTTCTCGGCAGCTCAGATAAGAATTCAATAAGAGAACGGGCGGCAAACGTGGCATAATTATCATTAATTCTGCCGAGTGGCATTAATGGAGTGTTTTATCGTGGCGGGACAGCCACAGTATTGTTCATTATTTAGTGTTTGCCTAGGTTGATGGGGCTCGGCGCGGGGCGGCGGAGGGAGAGGAAAAAAACTCCCTTCTTCTTATCTCTCCGTTTCCCCCTTCTTCCCTAAATTGGATTTCATATTACAGAGCCAGTCAGGTATGGACAAGTCATTTTCTTTCTCTTGTCTTCCTCGCCTCGTACACGTTTTCTTCTCTCTCTGCGGTGTGATGGCCGTGCTAGATGGAGTCTTTCAGTCGGGCCGGAGTCCTGTACCACCCGTGGTCCTCCACGGTAGTGGAACGAATGAACGACCTTGAGACAGACAGGACCAGAGTCATAGAGTTTAGTCATTGAGGTTTCTACCTCAAGCATTACGATGCAATAAGTGTTTACGTGAAACCACATCACTTGATTGATTGATTTAATGTATTGGATAATTAACTATCAACATTACATACATTAAACACCAAGCTTATTTCTGTTGATCTCCTCATTCTCTGATAGGGCTGTTTCAGGCAGGAAGTGTGGGACTGCAGTGTCATTGTCCTTCCTGTGTGTTTCAGTTGGAGCGTTGTTTAAAAGAGGAGGGCAGAGCACTATGGAGTGATATTAGTGCCAACAGATGTATTCTGAATTGAATCATATTAAGAGCCATAACTGTTGGACTGACAGGGGACCGGCGTAAGCGGAGTTAATGTGTGATCTGTGAACCTCCATATACAGCTGGTACAGCACGCTGATGCTCTGCTATACTGGCTACATTATCAGCCAAGTTATTTACACAACCAACATCGGCCCCCCAAAGGAGTGGCGCTGCATCTCAGTGCTAGAGGCGTCACTACAGACCCTGGTTCGTTTCCAGGCTGTATCACAACCGACCGTGATTGGGAGTCAGATAGGGCGGCGCACAGTTGGCCCAGTGTTGTCTGGGTTTGGCCGGGGTAGGCCGTCATTGTAAATAAGAATTTGTTCTTAACTGACTAACTAACTGAGTTAAATAAAGGTTAAATATAACATGTAAACGGACAATGCCCAGCCTTGTATGCAGGAGGTAGATCGACCCAGAGCAATCAGTCTAAGATGGACATTTCCTATAATCACCTCCCAATGTCTGTGGCTGGGCTGCATCTGTAAAACACACACACACGGACGGACGCACGCACGCACGCACGGACGGACGGACGCACGGACGGACGGACGGACGGACGCAGGGAGAAGATTAGCATGATAAATACACACTGCCTCTGTCAAGACGCTGCTGAATCTTAATTTAATCTTAATTTGATTAAACAATCGTGTGTGCATGGTGTGTGTTTGATATGACAGAGAGACAGCGGTCATCCAGTGTATGTGTGTGTGTGTACTCTAATGGTGATTGGCCGTGAGGGTGGCAAGGGCGAGGGTCTTATCGCCCATCTGGGCGCCGCTCTGGACGCCTAATCCTCTCAGACAATATTTACCTGAGTTGACACACACACAACACACAACACGCACACTGAGGGCACCTGCCAACGTGATGGCCGCTTTCTGTTGAGAACAGCTGTATGTGTATGTTTCTAAAAACTGGATCTGTCTGTCTGTCTAGCTATCTGTCTGTCTGTCTGTCTGTCTGTCTGTCTGTCTGTCTGTCTGTCTGTCTGTCTGTCTGTCTGTCTGTCTGTCTGTCTGTCGAGCTGTCTGTCGAGCTAGCTGTCTGTCTGTCGAGCTAGCTGTCTGTCTGTCTGTCGAGCTAGCTGTCTGTCTGTCGAGCTGTCTGTATGTCTGTCTGTCTGTCTGTCGAGCTAGCTGTCGAGCTGTCTGTCGAGCTGTCTGTCGAGCTAGCTGTCGAGCTAGCTGTCTGTCTGTCTGTCTCGCTATCTGTCTGTCTCGCTATCTGTCTCTGTCTGTCTGTCTAGCTGTCTGTCTGTCTAGCTGTCTGTCTGTCTGTCTAGCTGTCTGTCTGTCTGTGTCTGTCTGTCTGTCTGTCTAGCTGTCTGTCTGTCGAGCTAGCTGTCTGTCTGTCGAGCTGTCTGTCTGTCTGTCTGTCTGTCTGTCTGTCTGTCTGTCTGTCTGTCTGGCTGTCTGTCTGGCTGTCTGTCTGTCTGTCTCGCTATCTGTCTGTCTCGCTATCTGTCTCTGTCTGTCTGTCTGTCTAGCTGTCTAGCTGTCTGTCTGTCTAGCTGTCTGTCTGTCTGTCTGTCTGTCTGTCTTTCATGTATGTCTGGCTGTCATGTCTGTCTGACTGTCATGTCTTTCATGTATGTCTGGCTGTCATCTCTGTCTTGGCTGTCATGTCTGTCTGACTGTCATGTCTGTCTTGGCTGTCATGTCATGTGTTTTAATGTTTCATTCATCTGTTTGTGTGAGTGAGTGTTTTATTTTTTATATAAACTGGGTGGTTCGAGCCCGGACTGCTGATTGGCTGACAGCTATGGTATATTTAAGCAAAAAGCGTGAGGGGGTGTGGTATATGTCCAATATACCACGGCTAAGGGCTGTTCTTAAGCATGACGCAATGTGGAGTGCCTGGATACATTGGCCATATATCACAAACCCCTGAGGTGCCTTATTGCTATTATAAACTGGTTACCAACGTAATTAGAGCAGTAAAAATAAATGTTATGTCATACCCGTGGTATACGCCCTATTATAAACTGGGTGGTTTGAGCCCTGGAGGCTGATTGGCTGACAGCTGTGGTATATCAGTCCTTATACCACGGGAATGACAAAACATTTATTTTTTTACTGCTCTAATTGGGGGGTTTGTGGTATATGGCCATTATACCACGGCTAAGGGCTGTGTCCAGACACTCTGCAATGTGTTGTGCTGAAGAACAGCCCTTAGCCGTGGTATAATGGCCATATACCACACCTCCTCCTGCCTTATGGATTAACTATGTTATGTCTGTACATGTGCATCTTTATTTCTTCAATAGCTGCGTTCAGTGGGCAGTTGATGGTGATTATTTTATAACAGGCCGACTGTAGTCTTTGCTCCAGTGTGTCTCGTGTGTGTGTGTGTGTCTCGTGTGTGTGTCTCGTGTGTGTGTGTGTGTGTGTGTCTCGTGTGTGTGTGCCTGTGTGTGTCTTGTGTGTGTGTGCCTGCGTGTGTGTGTGTGCCTGTGTGTGTGTGTGGCGTGTGTGCCTACGTGTGTGTGTGCCTGCGTGTGTGTGTGCCTGCGTGTGTGTGTGTCTCGTGTGTGTGTGTGTGTGTGTGTCTCGTGTGTGTGTGCCTGTGTGTGTCTTGTGTGTGTGTGCCTGCGTGTGTGTGTGTGCCTGTGTGTGTGCATGCGTGTGTGTGTGCCTGCGTGTGTGTGTGTCTCGTGTGTGTGTGTGTCTCGTGTGTGTGTGTGTGTGTCTCCAGCGATCTGCAGGTCAGTTTCACAATTGCGTTAGTTCAAATCCGAGGCAGCCATGCTTCTCCTGCCTCCAGACAGCATGTACTCTAGATCTGCGTCTCAAATGGCACCCTACTCCCTACATCAGAGGTAGATAGTACCCTACTCCCTACATCAGGGGTAGATATTACCCTACTCCCTACATCAGAGGTAGATAGCACCCTACTCCCTACATCAGGGGTAGATAGTACCCTACTCCCTACATCAGAGGTAGATAGTACCCTACTCCCTACATCAGAGGTAGATAGCACCCTACTCCCTACATCAGAGGTAGATAGCACCCTACTCCCTACATCAGAGGTAGATAGCACCCTACTCCCTACATCAGGGGTAGATAGTACCCTACTCCCTACATCAGGGGTAGATAGTACCCTACTCCCTACATCAGAGGTAGATTGTACCCTACTCCCTACATCAGGGGTAGATAGCACCCTACTCCCTACATCAGAGGTAGATAGCACCCTACTCCCTACATCAGAGGTAGATAGTACCCTACTCCCTACATCAGGGGTAGATAGCACCCTACTCCCTACATCAGAGGTAGATAGCACCCTACTCCCTACATCAGAGGTAGATAGTACCCTACTCCCTACATCAGGGGTAGATAGTACCCTACTCCCTACATCAGAGGTAGATAGTACCCTACTCCCTACATCAGGGGTAGATAGCACCCTACTCCCTACATCAGAGGTAGATAGTACCCTACTCCCTACATCAGAGGTAGATAGTACCCTACTCCCTACATCAGAGGTAGATAGCACCCTACTCCCTACATCAGAGGTAGATAGTACCCTACTCCCTACATCAGGGGTAGATAGTACCCTACTCCCTACATCAGAGGTAGATAGTACCCTACTCCCTAAATCAGAGGTAGATAGCACCCTACTCCCTACATCAGAGGTAGATAGTACCCTACTCCCTACATCAGGGGTAGATAGTACCCTACTCCCTACATCAGGGGTAGATAGTACCCTACTCCCTACATCAGAGGTAGATAGTACCCTACTCCCTACATCAGGGGTAGATAGTACCCTACTCCCTACATCAGAGGTAGATAGTACCCTACTCCCTACATCAGGGGTAGATAGTACCCTACTCCCTACATCAGAGGTAGATAGTACCCTACTCCCTACATCAGGGGTAGATAGTACCCTACATCAGAGGCAGATAGTACCCTACTCCCTACATCAGAGGTAGATAGTACCCTACTCCCTACATCAGAGGTAGATAGTACCCTACTCCCTACATCAGGGGTAGATAGCACCCTACTCCCTACATCAGGGGTAGATAGTACCCTACTCCCTACATCAGGGGTAGATAGTACCCTACTCCCTACATCAGGGGTAGATAGCACCCTACTCCCTACATCAGGGGTAGATAGTACCCTACTCCCTACATCAGGGGTAGATAGCACCCTACTCCCTACATCAGGGGTAGATAGTACCCTACTCCCTACATCAGAGGTAGATAGTACCCTACTCCCTACATCAGAGGTAGATAGTACCCTACTCCCTACATCAGGGGTAGATAGGACCCTACTCCCTACATCAGAGGTAGATAGTACCCTACTCCCTACATCAGAGGTAGATAGTACCCTACTCCCTACATCAGAGGTAGATAGTACCCTACTCCCTACATCAGAGGTAGATAGTACCCTACTCCCTACATCAGAGGTAGATAGCACCCTACTCCCTACATCAGAGGTAGATAGTACCCTACTCCCTACATCAGAGGTAGATAGTACCCTACTCCCTACATCAGGGGTAGATAGTACCCTACTCCCTACATCAGAGGTAGATAGTACCCTACTCCCTACATCAGAGGTAGATAGTACCCTACTCCCTACATCAGGGGTAGATAGCACCCTACTCCCTACATCAGAGGTAGATAGTACCCTACTCCCTACATCAGAGGTAGATAGCACCCTACTCCCTACATCAGAGGTAGATAGCACCCTACTCCCTACATCAGGGGTAGATAGTACCCTACTCCCTACATCAGAGGTAGATAGCACCCTACTCCCTACATCAGAGGTAGATAGCACCCTACTCCCTACATCAGGGGTAGATAGTACCCTACTCCCTACATCAGAGGTAGATAGTACCCTACTCCCTACATCAGGGGTAGATAGTACCCTACTCCCTACATCAGAGGTAGATAGTACCCTACTCCCTACATCAGAGGTAGATAGTACCCTACTCCCTACATCAGAGGTAGATAGTACCCTACTCCCTACATCAGAGGTAGATAGTACCCTACTCCCTACATCAGGGGTAGATAGTACCCTACTCCCTACATCAGGGGTAGATAGTACCCTACTCCCTACATCAGAGGTAGATAGTACCCTACTCCCTACATCAGAGGTAGATAGTACCCTACTCCCTACATCAGAGGTAGATAGTACCCTACTCCCTACATCAGAGGTAGATAGTACCCTACTCCCTACATCAGAGGTAGATAGCACCCTACTCCCTACATCAGAGGTAGATAGTACCCTACTCCCTACATCAGAGGTAGATAGTACCCTACTCCCTACATCAGGGGTAGATAGTACCCTACTCCCTACATCAGAGGTAGATAGTACCCTACTCCCTACATCAGAGGTAGATAGTACCCTACTCCCTACATCAGGGTTAGATAGCACCCTACTCCCTACATCAGAGGTAGATAGTACCCTACTCCCTACATCAGAGGTAGATAGCACCCTACTCCCTACATCAGAGGTAGATAGCACCCTACTCCCTACATCAGGGGTAGATAGTACCCTACTCCCTACATCAGAGGTAGATAGCACCCTACTCCCTACATCAGAGGTAGATAGCACCCTACTCCCTACATCAGGGGTAGATAGTACCCTACTCCCTACATCAGAGGTAGATAGTACCCTACTCCCTACATCAGAGGTAGATAGTACCCTACTCCCTACATCAGAGGTAGATAGTACCCTACTCCCTACATCAGAGGTAGATAGTACCCTACTCCCTACATCAGAGGTAGATAGTACCCTACTCCCTACATCAGGGGTAGATAGTACCCTACTCCCTACATCAGGGGTAGATAGTACCCTACTCCCTACATCAGAGGTAGATAGTACCCTACTCCCTACATCAGAGGTAGATAGTACCCTACTCCCTACATCAGAGGTAGATAGTACCCTACTCCCTACATCAGGGGAAGTCAACCCTGGTCCTGGAGGACCGCAGACAGGTAATGTTCTTGGTTTAACCGACCTGGAAGAGCAGGTGTGTATAATTTAGACAATCACTGAACTGGTCAATGATCTCAGTTGGTCAGGTGTGAAGCCTAGTTGGAACAACATCCTGCTGTAGCTCGGACACTCCAGGAACAGGGTTGGCTACCCCGGCACCACATAGTGGACTACTCTTGACCTGATCCCTATGGGCCCTGGTCAAAAGGAGTGCACTATATAGGGAATGGGGTGCCGTTTAGGACGTATCTAACTGTAGCTGTGCTGCGCTCCGCTGCTCAACTCTCTGTAATGAGGTACTATAGAACCATGCTGTCCTGGGGGAGAGTTGTTCTCTGACCGCATGTTCTTTTTCAAGCATAGGCAGGATTTTGGAGTTAGGGGGGATTTGCCTGTGAGGTAGGGACGGGGAGGGAGGATGAGGGGGGATTTTTTTTTTTACCTTGACCTGAGCACGTGGTGGGCTGCTCCCTCTAGCAGTAGGAAGTATTAGCATAGTCAGTGGTCTACTTTCTTTCTCCAACACACAATACAAGCCTGTACAGCTCTAATGGTTCCCTTGATACCTTGAATACTTTTACCTTTCTGTTTTACACATGCATGTCTAGTGTTTTATTCACTGAGTCTTTATTTCTCACATACTTCCAGGCTGTCTCTCAGGCATACATAAGCATAGACACATCCCATCTCTCTCATCATTCTCTCTCCCTCTATCTCTTTCCCTCTTTCTCTCTCTCTCTCTCTCTCTCTCTCTCTCTCTCTCTCTCTCTCTCTCTGACTTCATCCCACCCTCGTTCCATCCTTCTATCTCTCTCCCCTTCCATTCCCCTATCTCTCTCTCTCTCTTTCTTGCTTCTCTCTCTCTCTCTCTCTCTCTCTCTCTACCTTCATCCCACCCTCCTTCCATCCTTCTCTCTCTCCTCTCTCTCCGCTTCCATTCCCCTATCTATCTCTCTCTCTCCCCTCCTTCCATCCTTATCTCTCTCATCTCTCTCCCCTTCCATTCCCCACTCTCTCTCCCCTGCTTCCATCCTTCTCCCCACTCTTTCTCCTCTCACCACCCCCTCCCCCACCTTCTCTCTCTCTCTCTCTCTATCCTAGTGCAGATGTCTGTCCCGTTCCACACACAGAATAATTAACACCAGTCCCTATGCATCATTCATGACTTCACTCCACCCCTCCAGGATAAACCCTCCCTCTCTTCTTCTTCCCTTTCTCTTCCTCCTCTCTGCTGGAGGTCTGGAAAGAGCAGACTGACGAGTCAATGGAAAGTTCTGCACCACATTGAACTGGCTCAGACAGGAGGCATCAACTCATAGTTGTTTCTTTCATGTTCTCTCTCTTTGTTCTCTGTTAGCTTTCCTGTCATTGACCAGCCAGAGCACTAGAGTATTTATCCTGTGTGTCTGCGTGTGTGTGCATGTTTGTGTGTGTGTGCCATTGATCTGCCCCCCGTCTCTCCCTTAATGTGTGCCACCCTCATCTCCTGCAGATGGCAAGGAACAGACGCCTCCCTTAGATGGGATTGGAAAATAATTGGATAAGCACTACACACTATACAGTACACACACACTACACACTCACACAAACACGCATAAACAAAAACACACACATATATTTACAAAGACCTCACATACTAGGAGAGAGAGACCGACGGAGAGAGAGACCGGCGGAGAGAGAGACCAGCGGAGAGAGAGACCGACAGAGAGAGAGAGACGCAGGGAGAGAGACGCAGGGAGAGAGAGACAGACTGAATCCAAAGAGATTAGAGAGGGAAAGTTGACATAGATGGGAGGTATGGAAGGCTGTCAGTCAGAAAGAGCGCAAGTTCCTCTGTTCCTGCCTCTAAATTGGTGGCCCCATGCCGTGGAGTCTTGATCGCATCATCAAAGTGTGACAGGCTGAGGCGGTACTGTGTTCCCCTGGTGAGACTTCCTGCTGTTAGGCTTTCCTCCCCAGAGCTGCCAAAGACATTATGTGAAATGCACTGGAGGAATCACACAATGCAGTTACTTTAACACACACACACACACACACACACACACACACACACACACACACACACACACACACACACACACACACACACACACACACACACACACACACACACACACACACACACACACACACACACACACAGGTGTTTACACACAACATACACACACACACACACACACACACACAGACACACACACAGGTGTTTACACACAACACACACACACACAGGTGTTTACACACAACATACACACACACACACACACACACACACACACAGACACACACACAGGTGTTTACACACAACACACACACACACTCAGGTGTTTCCACACGACATAAAAAACACACACACACACACAGGTGTTTACACACAATGTACACACACACTCACACAGGTGTTTTACATACATACATACACACACACACAGGCATTTACACACACAGGCGTTTACATACATACACACACACACTCAGGTGTTTACACACAACATACACACGCCGTGGCACACAAACAAGCTCTCACAGTCTCACATCAGAATTAGATGTTGTTTGCAAAGTTCTACACCTGAAATGTCAAAATGTTTAGATTTAAGTTTAGGCATCAACTCCGGATTCTGAAGGTTAGACATTAACCCTGAATGGTTAAGGTAAGGGTTAAGGTTTGGGTTAGGCTGAAAACAAAAAGTATCAACAACTACTTTCTATGACTGGATTCAAACATGGAACCTTTGGTCTGTTTGAAACCTTTGGTCTGTTTGGAACCTTTGGTCTGTTTGGAACCTTTGGTCTGGTTGGAACCTTTGGTCTGGTTGGAACCTTTGGTCTGGTTGGAACCTTTGGTCTGGTTGGAACCTTTGGTCTGGTTGGAACCTTTGGTCTGTTTGGAACCTTTGGTCTGTTTGGAACCTTTGGTCTGTTTGGAACCTTTGGTCTGTTTGGAACCTTTGGTCTGTTTGGAACCTTTGGTCTGTTTGGAACCTTTGGTCTGGTTGGACCCTTTGGTCTGTTTGGAACCTTTGGTCTGGTTGGAACCTTTGGTCTGGTTGGAACCTTTGGTCTGGTTGGAACCTTTGGTCTGGTTGGAACCTTTGGTCTGGTTGGAACCTTTGGTCTGGTTGGAACCTTTGGTCTGGTTGGAACCTTTGGTCTGTTTGGACCCTTTGGTCTGTTTGGAACCAGAGGCAGATGCTTACCGCCATCCCCGTCCACAACGCCCTCGCATAACCAACACCTTCTTGAAGGTAACGGCGCTCACTGTTGCCCCTAGTGACTGGTTTCCACGTCATCTCTCAACATCCTCAGACATGGATGGATGTTGAATACTGACTTGTATCACGGGTGACCTGCCTGGGCACACAGCTCGCACCCGTTGTCTGTGAACTCTTTGTTGTAGAAACAATAAAAAAAAGCCCTTATTTTGGTAAGTGAAATATGATGGGTCTGGAGAAATGTAACATTCTCATATTCATAGACAGAGCTGCGGATGCAAGGGCTGACCATCCATGATATCAAAATGATCGTTTTAACCCATGTGTTGAGGCTGTAATGTAATTGTTTACGTTTACTCTGTTTACCAACATTGGAGTAAAACAAGCTTATATTTTGGTTTCTCATGGAGTGTGACAGTTGAACTAAGGTCATGAGGCATTTATAAGTTACATTCTTCAAGAATCAATGCGAACATATCATTCATATATAAGTCCAAAAATGGATGTAGCACCTGCTGATTGCCCCTTTAAAGAACCTGTGTGATGTGTTTAGTGTATTTACCATTCATGTGCTCGTGGGAAACATCCCGGTTGGAACAATTCTTCAACCAATGAGATTTTAGCTAGCTATGTGAGCCAGCTAAAGTTTCGAATAATTAAGTTAGCTAGGTTGCAAACATGGTCAATATAGTCAAATTAGCTACATATCAAGTGTGTTGATATGTAGCAGTGTAATTTTCTCAGACTTTCCGACTTGTACAGCCCTCCAAGTTGTAATTACAAGTGAAACTTCCCAGTCGGAGTCTCGTATTTCCGATAACTCAGACACCACATGAACACACTATTTGTCCCGAGGACTTCACCTCCTGTTTAAAAGGTGGCGTAGTGTTGGCTACTGGATTTTTCTATTTATGGTTAAATCAGCCAAGTGATTCTGAGGTTAAAGGATGTGTGTTGTCATACCATATACCCCGGTACATGGTATAAACGTTATATCGCCCAAGCCTCGGTGATACCACCTAAAGGAGGACTGAGAGAGAATAGGATGTTTACATTAAAATAATATATATATATATATTAAGGTGTTTTCTGACTTCATTGAACAGATCGAGAAGATGGCAGTGGGAAAGGTAGAGGTTGTGTCAAATGGGGGTAGGATTGGATTCTAACCTATGCCGGATTCTAACCTATGCCGGATTCTAACCTATGCCGGATTCTAACCTATGCCGGATTCTAACCTATGCCAGATTCTAACCTATGCCGGATTCTAACCTATGCCAGATTCTAACCTATGCCGGATTCTAACCTATGCCAGATTCTAACCTATGCTGACACTGTAGACGTGTGTGTCAGAGGCTGCGTCATTACCACTAGACCAGCCAGGCCACAACGGTGTTTACACATTTCACCTTTCCCCCTGCATAGACTGTTAAGTATCCAGGAAGTGCATTTGTTTACAACTGGCAAAGGGTCTGCAAAGCATCTTTATGTGTCCCACCAACAGTCACCCTGAAACACCAGCCTCCAGGGGGTGGAGAGGACCTTGAACAGGGGCAAACTGAGGAACCTGCCATTCTCCCTGTAGTTGTTGTCCAGGCGGGACAACATGGCCAGGTGGGCAAAGCGGTACGCTGCTGTAGCAATATGTGTTGGCAATGCTGGGATCAATCTTCTTATCATAGCCAGGGTAATGGCCAAGCTGCCGGCCCATGGCGTCTGGGCCAACGCCGTGAGGAACGTAGTCCCTGGACACAAACACCTAGGAGGGAGAGAGAGGAAGAGAGTGCTTGTAGATTAATTTGTAGGTGTGTATGTGACAGGACAGATGTGTCAATGTGAGAATATTAAAGAATCTGTAAATGTGTGACAAGGAGAAGCAGAGTGTGTGTTAGAGACTATGCACTGGGCATATAGCGGAGAGAAGGAAGTGATATGTGTGTCAGTTTGTGGTACCAGGTGTAGGTGCCCATGTTCTTGCGGGCCTCCTGGTACAGAGTCTCAGCCTCCCAATGTGGTTGATACCTCTCAGGGCATGGGCCAGACAGTTGTGCTCACTCATGGACATTGTTTGAATGGATGTCAAGGTTATGTTCTCTTCCCCACGAACATCACCTGGCAGACAAGAGATTTACAGGTGAGGTAAAATATTGATTGAGACAACTATTGTACATGAAAGTTAGTTACTCTAGTCAAAGTTTGCTCTCTTTTTGTCATCATTCTTTTCTGTAGACTTTAACTTCAATTGGTCTACTCTTCAGACAAACAGATTTAAAAGGCTGACCTGGAAAGAAGCAGCTTATGTCCTCCACATTGGTGGTGTTGGTGATTCTCTTCCTTCTAGTTACGGTGGGGTGTCTGATAGTATGTAGTTCCTTCTAGTCACAGTGGGGTGTCTGACAGTATGTCGTTCCTTCTAGTCACAGTGGCCACTCCAATACCTTGACTTTGTTGTCCTTAAGCTATTTTGCCACAACTTTGGAAGTATGCTTGGGGTCATTGTCCATTTGGAAGACCCATTTGCGACCAAGCTTTAACTTCCTTCCTGATGTCTTGAGATGTTGCTTCAATATATCCACATAATTTTCCATCCTCATGAAGCCATCTATTTTGTGAAGTGCACCAGTCCCTCCTGCAGCAAGCACCCCCACAACATGATGCTGCCACCCCCGTGCTTCACGGTTGGGATGGTGCTCTTCGGCTTGCAAGCCTCCCCCTTTTTCCTCCAAACATAACGATGGTCATTATGGCCAAACAGTTCTATTTTTGTTTCATCAGACCAGAGGACATTTCTCCAAAAAGTACAATCTTTGTCCCCATATGCAGTTGCAAACCATAGTCTGGCTTTTTTATGGCGGTTTTGGAGCAGTGGCTTCTTACTTGCTGAGCGGCCTTTCAGGTTATGTCGATATAGGACTTGTTTTACTCTGGATATAGATACTTTAGTACCGTTTCCTCCAGCATCTTCACAAGGTCCTTTGCTATTGTTCTGGGATTGATTTGCACTTTTTGCACCAAATTACGTTAATCTCTAGGAGACAGAACGCGTCTCCTTCCTGAGCGGTATGATGGCTGCGTGGTCCCATGGTGTTCATACATGTGTACTATTGTTTGTACAGATGAACATGGGACCTTCAGGTGTTTGGAATTTTCTCCCAAGGATGAACCAGACTTGTGGAGGTCTACAGTTTTTCTTTTCTGAGGTCTTGGCTGATTTCTTTTGATTTTCCCATGATGTCAAGCAAAGAGGCACTGAGTTTGAAGGTAGACCTTGAAATACATGCGCAGGTACACCTCCAATTGACTCAAATGATGTAAATTAGCCTATCAGAAGCTTCTGAAGCCATGACATCATTTTCTGGAATTTTTCAAGCTGTTTAAAGGTACAGTCAACTTAGTGTATGTAAACTTCTGACCCACTGGAATTGTGATACAGTGAATTCTAAGTGAAGTAATCTGTCTGTAAACAATCGTTGGGAAATTTATTTGTGTCATGCACAAAGTAGATGTCCTAACCGACTTGCCAAAACTGCAGTTTGTTAACAAGAAGTTTGTGGAGTGGTTGAAAAACGAGTTTTAATGACTCCAAACTAAGTGTATGTAAACTTCCGACTTCAACTGTATGTACACATAGGTAGGGATAAAGTGACTAGGCAACAGGATAGATAATAAAGAGTAACAGCAGCGTATGTAATGAGTGAAAAGAGTTAGTGCCAAAAGGGTCAGTGCAGATTTGGTTAAATATTTTCATGGCTTTGGGGGTAGAAGCTGTTCAGGGTCCTGATGGTGCCAGAATTGTTATCTCTTGTTGTGCAGAGAGAACAGTCTATGACTTGGGTGGCTGGAGTCTTTGACCATTTTTAGGGCCTTCCTCTGACACCGCCTGGTATAGAGGTCCAGAATGGCATGGAGCTCGGCCCCAGTGATGTACTGGGCCATACGCACTACCCTCTGTAGCCGTTTGCGGTCGAATGTCAAGCAGTTGCCATACCAAGCGGTGATGCAGCCAGTCAAGATGCTCTCAAGGGTGCAGCTGTAGAACAGGATCTGAGGGCCCATGCCAAGTCTTGGTACACTTAAAAGCAGAACAATTTATAAATAGTTCCCCACACTTGTTTGCTTTGAATTTCTTCTGTGTAATGTCTTCATGAACACACTAGAATTTAAAGTGTTATTCACCTGTCCCCATGGGACGACCATTTGAAGAACCCTTTTGGTTTCCATGTAGAACCCTTTTGGTTTCCATGTAGAACCCTTTTCACAGAGAGTTCTACCTGGAACCCAAAAGGGTTCTTTAAATGGTTATCCTATGGGGACAGCCAAAATACCCTTTTGGAATGCTTTTTTCTAAGAGTGCAGTTATACAATATTCTAATTATTTAGGGAACGTCATGCAACAGACTTGTGCATTGTGATTGAAATGTGTGCTTTAGGGTTATATCGTCTCAAGACAATTCATCTTTACTTTTGTAAAAGTCAAGTAACTGAATCTTCTTTCGTGCAACGCAACCATGTTCTTTTGTTTTGTTCTTTGTGGAAAGACAAAAGGAAATGATGGTGTGTGTTCCATGATTAATTGTCTGAGTCAGGAGATCAGTATTCAGACTCATCTCTAACAATGACACTGCAGTATTTCCGGTTTCTGAACACTTGGACTAAAATAGAGTCTTGTTTTTGCAGGCTGATATCTAAGACGAGGATTGCAGGGCAGTTCCACGAGTACCTTTTGCATCACTTTGATACTGTTGGTTTAAATTGTGCACCAATATTGAATTTGAAAAGCTTGTTATGTGATATGATCTTGTCCTTAATGTCGGGAGAAAGCTGAGAGAACAGAAGTGGTGTTGGTGAGTTTGGTTCAACCTAGGTGTGATCAACATGTGCTTCTCCTCTCCTTTTTCTATTGACTTTCATCCCCAGACAAACACATCTAGTCTATTTGCAGTTACCACGTGTTGTTGGAGTGAGTCGATTGTGTTATTATCTTCAAGGTAATGTTGAAGTGTTGGATATGTTTACTTTATTGAACTGAATCTTGATTAGGGTTGGATCAAAACACTATTGCTACACAGCCCTCAAACTCAACTCTGGACCTCCAAGACAGTTCCGCTGCATTGTTTCACTGTTCCCCTGTAATCAGGGACTGATTTAGACCTGGGACACCAGGTGTGTGCAATTAGTTATTAGGTAGAACAGAAAACCAGCAGGCTCCAGACCTCATAGGGTCAGAGTTGAGTACCCTGATCTACAGTATATAGCTCTGAATGATCTGTTTTCCTTCACAAACTGTTGAAGTCCCTGTATAACATATACCCTCTTTTTGAAAAGAATTAAAGGCTGCCTTGCTCGGTGTTTACACTGGACTACCACCTGTTCAATGATATTTACCTACAATGATGCAGACCTAACTGGCGTCAATGCACGATTTCCGCCAAAGTCATCAGATGCATTTTTTAACAGTTCAAATTCATCTCTCTCATAGGTAGAGAATCCTGTTGCTTTGGCTGTGCAGCCCCCTGTTCCTTCCTGCCACTGCAGTCAGTGCTCCAGAGCTTTGCACATAGCAGTTAACTTTACTCATTAGCATTTCTATATTAGTCTCTTCTCCTCCAAGCATTGTCCTCAGTGTCCACTCTGCACCTTTATCTCTCAATAACCTCCACCCACATAGGATAGACACACACACACACACACACACACACACACACACACACACACACACACACACACACACACACACACACACACACACACACACACACACACACACACACACACACACAGCTGGCCATTTACCCAAGGACAGTTAGTTAGCCAGTGCCCACACACCCCTGTCTTAATAGAAAGAGCAATCTCCATGTCCATCTCTCTTTCTTTCTCTCTCTCACACATACACACACACATACACACACACACACACACTGCTTGTGAGCAGCGTTTGCTCAGTTGATTGGATGACTGTGTCACTCGGCCTCCCTGTGTTTGTCTAAGCCAATGGGGTCTCAGCTTATCTTCAGCCATTTAGTTTGGCTTTAATGGGGACAAGGCAGGATACTGGGGACATGGAGACAAGGCAGGGTACTGGGGACGAGGCAGGATACTGGGTTAATGGGGACGAGGCAGGGTACTGGGTTAATGGGGACGAGGCAGGGTACTGGGGACATGGAGACGAGGCAGGGTACTGGGGACATGGAGACAAGGCAGGGTACTGGGGACATGGAGACAAGGCAGGGTACTGGGGACATGGAGACAAGGCAGGGTACTGGGGACATGGAGACAAGGCAGAGTACTGGGGACATGGAGACGAGGCAGGATACTGGGTTAATGGGGACGAGGCAGGGTACTGGGGACGAGGCAGGATACTGGTAACATGGAGACAAGGCAGGGTACTGGGGACATGGAGACAAGGCAGGATACTGGGGACGAGGCAGGGTACTTGGGGACATGGAGACAAGGCAGGATACTGGGTTAATGGGGACGAGGCAGGGTACTGGGGACATGGAGACAAGGCAGGGTACTGGAGACAAGGCAGGATACTGGGTTAATGGGGACGAGGCAGGGTACTGGGGACATGGAGACAAGGCAGGGTACTGGGGACATGGGGACGAGGCAGGATACTGGGTTAATGGGGACGAGGCAGGGTACTGGAGACATGGAGACAAGGCAGGATACTGGGTTAATGGGGACGAGGCAGGGTACTGGGGACATGGAGACAAGGCAGGGTACTGGGGACATGGAGACGAGGCAGGATACTGGGAACATGGAGACAAGGCAGGGTACATTTACATTTAACATTTAAGTCATTTAGCAGACGCTCTTATCCAGAGCGACTTACAAATTGGAAAGTTCATACATATTCATCCTGGTCCCCCCGTGGGGAATGAACCCACAACCCTGGCGTTGCAAACGCCATGCTCTACCAACTGAGCCACACGGGACCTGGGTACTGGGTTAATGGAGACAAGGCAGGGTACTGGGTTAATGGGGACGAGGCAGGGTACTGGGGACATGGAGACAAGGCAGGATACTGGGAACATGGAGACAAGGCAGGGTACTGGGGACATGGAGACAAGGCAGGATACTGGGGACATGGAGACGAGGCAGGATACTGGGGACATGGAGA
Organism: Salvelinus alpinus; assembly: GCF_045679555.1. Taxonomy (NCBI): domain Eukaryota; kingdom Metazoa; phylum Chordata; class Actinopteri; order Salmoniformes; family Salmonidae; genus Salvelinus; species Salvelinus alpinus. The sequence continues at coordinate 24,141,554 of NC_092096.1, forward strand.
CAAGGCAGGGGACATGGAGACGAGGCAGGATACTGTGGACATGGAGACGAGGCAGGATACTGGGAACATGGAGACAAGGCAGGGTACCGGGTACATGCAGACGAGGCAGGATACTGGGAACATGGAGACAAGGCAGGGTACTGTGGACATGGAGACAAGGCAGGATACTGGGGACATGGAGACGAGGCAGGATACTGGGAACATGGAGACAAGGCAGGGTACCGGGTACATGCAGACAAGGCAGGGTACTGTGGACATGGAGACAAGGCAGGATACTGGGGACATGGAGACAAGGCAGGGTACCGGGGACATGGAGACAAGGCAGGGTACCGGGGACATGGAGACAAGGCAGGGTACTGGGGACATGGAGACAAGGCAGGGTACTGGGAACATGGAGACAAGGCAGGGTACCGGGAACATGGAGACAAGGCAGGGTACCGGGAACATGGAGACAAGGCAGGATACTGGGAACATGGAGACAAGGCAGGGTACCGGGGACATGGAGACAAGGCAGGGTACTGGGAACATGGAGACAAGGCAGGGTACCGGGAACATGGAGACAAGGTAGGGTACTGGGAACATGGAGACAAGGCAGGGTACCGGGAACATGGAGACAAGGTAGGGTACCGGGAACATGGAGACAAGGCAGGGTACCGGGAACATGGAGACAAGGCAGGATACCAGGAACATGGAGACAAGGCAGGATACTGGGAACATGGAGACAAGGCAGGGTACCGGGGACATGGAGACAAGGCAGGGTACCGGGGACATGGAGACGAGGCAGGGTACCGGGGACATGGAGACGAGGCAGGATACCGGGGACATGAGATGAGGCAGGATACTGGGGACATGGAGACAAGGCAGGGTACCGGGGACATGCAGACGAGGCAGGATACTGGGGACATGCAGACGAGGCAGGATACTGGGGACATGAGATGAGGCAGGATACTGGGGACATCTCATGTGATGTGACTCCCAAATAAGTCAACATGTAACTTTGTCAGAATGTGAATAACGTAGATACAGAGCTTTGAGTATTTATATGAATTATTGAAGAGTATTTAGATCCTGTTTCTAGTTTAAGAATCAAATCAGAGTGTTTAAAACTTGTAGTGTCTTGAATCTGTAGGAAATATCTCCACTAAGCAGCGTTGATAAAGGACCTCTGTCAACAGTAGATATTGGCCTGCTTTGCTCAGCAGCAGTTTCAACTACTTCCTTCCTCAATCTGTCAGTGTGTGTTTGGGTCTTTGAGTGTGCTTGCCGTCCTGCCTGCGTACGTGCGCTCGTCCGTACGACCTTCACAAGGGCTGAGGGAGTAACTGGGGAGCTGGCCCTGACTGCAGCCAATCGATCGCTAGCCCTCACCACCCCTCTTCTGCTCAGCAGTCTCTCTCCAAACACACACCACACTCCCCACCGCCTCATTGCCCAAATAGACTCACATATGAGTGACAGGGCCAATTTCTCTCTCCTTCCACTCCCCTCTAATTCATAGCCATTGATTTACACCTGGTGGTCTGAATGCTCTTCACACACACACACACACACACACACACACACACACACACACACACACACACACACACACACACACACACACACACACACACACACACACACACACACACACACACACACACACACACACACACACACACACACACACACACACACACACACCTCCTTTGTATGGATCACAATGCGGACATAGACTTGGTGTCTCAGCACATGGATTGAAGGACTGAAGGGACTTTCTGAAGGACTGTAGAAGGTCTTCAGATGTGTAGCACAGTGTCCCAAACGTCTCCTTGAGTTCTCCCTGCTATTCCTCCTATTTGATGTATTCCAGTCCAATCTCACCTGATCAACGTCTCATCAATCCCTTCATTAGTTGAATTAAGTGTGTTAGTTCTGGATTCCATCAACTCATTGTGTCTGGTTCTCTTTGGGTCTCCTTCGTCCTAGTTCTCCCTGGTTCTCGTTGGGTCTCCTTCGTCCTCGTTCTCCCTGGTTCTCGTTGGGTCTCCTTCGTCCTCGTTCTCCCTGGTTCTCTTTGGGTCTCCTTCGTCCTCGTTCTCCCTGGTTCTCGTTGGGTCTCCTTCGTCCTCGTTCTCCCTGGTTCTCTTTGGGTCTCCTTCGTCCTCGTTCTCCCTGGTTCTCTTTAGTTTTCTTTCGTCCTAGTTCTTCCTGGTTCTTTTTAGTTCTCTTTCGTCCTAGTTCTCCCTGGTTCTCTATAGTTTTCTTTCGTCCTAGTTCTTCCTGGTTCTTTTTAGTTCTCTTTCGTCCTAGTTCTCCGTGGTTCTCTTTAGTTCTCTTTCGTCCTAGTTCTTCCTGGTTCTTTTTAGTTCTCTTTCGTCCTAGTTCTCCGTGGTTCTCTTTAGTTCTCTTTCGTCCTAGTTGTCTTTGGGTCTGCTTCGTCCTAGTTCTTCCTGGTTCTCTTTAGTTCTCCTTCGTCCTAGTTCTTCCATATATTTATATGTATATATTCTTATTCCATTCCTTTACTTAGATGTGTGTGTATTAGGTAGTTGTTGTGAATTTGTTAGATTACATGTTAGATATTGCTGCGCTGTCAGAACTAGAAGCACAAGCATTTCACTGCACTCACAATAACATCTGTGTATGTGACCAATAACATCTGTGTGGAATGGCCCTGGGTTCTCGAGAAGAGGTGTGGAATGGTCCTGGGTACTTTAGAAGAGATGTGGAATGGTCCTGGGTACTTTAGAAGAGATGTCGAATGGTCCTGGGTACTTTAGACGAGGTGTGGAATGGTCCTGGGTACTTTAGACGAGGTGTGGAATGGTCCTGGGTACTTTAGACGAGGTGTGGAATGGTCCTGGGTACTTTAGACGAGGTGTGGAATGGTCCTGGGTACTTGAGAAAAGGTGTGGAATGGTCCTGGGTACTTGAGAAGAGGTGTGGAATGGTCCTGGGTACTTGAGAAGAGGTGTGGAATGGTCCTGGGTACTGGAGAAAAGGTGTGGAATGGTCCTGGGTACTTGAGAAGAGGTGTGGAATGGTCCTGGGTACTTGAGAAGAGGTGTGGAATGGTCCTGGGTACTGGAGAAGAGGTGTGGAATGGTCCTGGGTACTGGAGAAGAGGTGTGGAATGGTCCTGGGTACTTGAGAAGAGGTGTGGAATGGTCCTGGGTACTGGAGAAGAGGTGTGGAATGGTCCTGGGTACTTGAGAAGAGGTGTGGAATGGTCCTGGGTACTGGAGAAGAGGTGTGGAATGGTCCTGGGTACTGGAGAAGAGGTGTGGAATGGTCCTGGGTACTGGAGAAGAGGTGTGGAATGGTCCTGGGTACTTGAGAAGAGATGTGGAATGGTCCTGGGTACTTGAGAAGAGATGTGGAATGGTCCTGGGTACCTTAGAAGAGATGTGGAATGGTCCTGGGTATTCGGGAAGAGATGTGGAATGGTCCTGGGTACTTTAGAAGAGGTGTGTAATGGTCCTGGGTGCTTTAGAAAAGATGTGGAATGGTCCTGGGTACTTTAGAAGAGATGTGGAATGGTCCAGGGTACCTTAGAAGAGGTGTGGAATGGTCCTGGGTACTTGAGAAGAGGTGTGGAATGGTCCTGGGTACTGGAGAAGAGGTGTGGAATGGTCCTGGGTACTGGAGAAGAGGTGTGGAATGGTCCTGGGTACTGGAGAAGAGGTGTGGAATGGTCCTAGGTACTTGAGAAGAGATGTGGAATGGTCCTGGGTACTTGAGAAGAGATGTGGAATGGTCCTGGGTACCTTAGAAGAGATGTGGAATGGTCCTGGGTACTTTAGAAAAGATGTGGAATGGTCCTGGGTACTTTAGAAGAGATGTGGAATGGTCCTGGGTACCTTAGAAGAGGTGTGGAATGGTCCTGGGTACTTTAGAAGAGGTGTGGAATGGTCCTGGGTACTTGAGAAGAGATGTGGAATGGTCCTGGGTACTTTAGAAGAGGTGTGGAATGGTCCTGGGTACTCGAGAAGAGATGTGGAATGGTCCTGGGTACTTGAGAAGAGATGTGGAATGGTCCTGGGTACCTTAGAAGAGATGTGGAATGGTCCTGGGTACTTTAGAAGAGGTGTGGAATGGTCCTGGGTACTTTAGAAGAGGTGTGGAATGGTCCTGGGTACTTGAGAAGAGATGTGGAATGGTCCTGGGTACTTTAGAAGAGATGTGGAATGGTCCTGGGTACCTTAGAAGAGGTGTGGAATGGTCCTGGGTACTTTAGAAGAGGTGTGGAATGGTCCTGGGTACTTGAGAAGAGATGTGGAATGGTCCTGGGTACTTTAGAAGAGGTGTGGAATGGTCCTGGGTACTTGAGAAGAGATGTGGAATGGTCCTGGGTACCTTAGAAGAGATGTGGAATGGTCCTGGGTACTCGAGAAGAGTTGTGGGAAACACTGCTGTAGTATTTTTCATCTTTAGCTGTAATGTAACTAAAGTGTGTGTGTGTGTGTGTGTGTGTGTGTGTGTGTGTGTGTGTGTGTGTGTGTGTGTGTGTGTGTGTGTGTGTGTGTGTGTGTGTGTGTGTTCAGGTGGGTCTCCAGGCTCAGACCCCCAGGTGACCAATGAGAGCGTCCGCAGCAGGGACCAGATCCTCCAGACTCTGACTGACCTGTCCAGGGCCTTCCAGGACATCGCTGACCGCTGTCTGCTGGTCCTCCACCTGGAGGTCAGGTACGTACGGACATGGACTCTCCAGGATAAACAGCCTGGGTTCACAATGACCTTTTCCTATTGGTCATGTTCACAATGACCTTATCCTATTGTTCATGTTCACAATGACCTTTTCCTATTGGTCATGGTCACAATGACCTTATCCTATTGGTCATGTTCACAATGACCTTATCCTATTGGTCATGTTCACAATGACCTTATCCTATTGGTCATGTTCACAATGACCTTATCCTATTGTTCATGTTCACAATGACCTTATCCTATTGGTCATGTTCACAATGACCTTATCCTATTGTTCATGTTCACAATGACCTTTTCCTATTGGTCATGGTCACAATGACCTTTTCCTATTGGTCATGTTCACAATGACCTTTTCCTATTGGTCATGTTCACAATGACCTTTTCCTATTGGTCATGTTCACAATGACCTTTTCCTATTGGTCATGTTCACAATGACCTTTTCCTATTGGTCAAGTACAGATCATACTACCACCCGCTTCACTCTGTTTTCTTCCATTTGGTCCCTAGCGAACACAACCGTGATTTATAAAATCTTCCTCTCAATGGTTCCACAGTGTTCTTCAGTCCTGGTCCTGAGTGGGGCAGACTGAGTTAACAGGCTGCTGTTCTGTCAGACTACCATGTTGACTGTCAGACATTGAATAGTTCCACCTATGAATTTGAGAATGGTTACATTTGTTCAGCCCCGTCCTTCAACTTTATAGCGCACCAAGTGGCAGGACTGTCGTATTTTAATTTTAGAACCCCTTTAGGTGTATATATGTATATGTATATTATTATTATTTGATAAAATATTCAATTTGGCCTTTAGTACCATACCCCACATTGAATAACACATTCATAAAACAGTCAAAAAATAAATTATAAGGAATAAGGTTTTGAAGTGTCTGTCCTATATCTAGGAGATATAAGGAAGCTCAGGAAATATATATTATTTTTTAAATACATATTTAACCCCTTTCTTGGGGTAGGCACAGCATCGGTTTCCTTCAGACTAGTTAGTTTGTAGTCCAAAAGGTTCAGACGCTACAAACAGAAGTTGGCATATCGACGGTACCGACTTCAGACGAGTCCCCTGACACTTGTGTAGACCACCATCGTGTTTGGGCTGTCTAAATGGTCTGACAAACACCGCTCTAGCTCTGCCACCTTTCACTGCAGATGAGGAAGTGCCACATTGGCGGTGGATTGAGACTCATCCAAAAAAGTAGATATTTCTAGCTGAAACTGACGGATTGTGATGGAATAAAAAATAAAACTGATATTACTCAGATTGGTGCACCGGCGTGTCAGTCAACTCTAGGGGGTTAAACAAGTGCAAGACAATCTAATAACACATTCAGACCAATGTGTCCCTCCAGATCCAGTCAGTTCACCCATTAACGTCTAGAACAAGTGATTTACCAACCAAACCCAGAAAACAACCAACTCTCTCTCATCAACAGCCCCTAACAGCCCCCATGTCCTCCTTCTCTTCATCCCTCCATCACCTCCTTCCTCTCTTTATCCCTCATCACCTCCTTCCTCTCTTTATCCCTCCATCACCTCCTTCCTCTCTTTATCCCTCCATCACCTCCTTCCTCTCTTTATCCCTCCATCACCTCCTTCCTCTCTTTATCCCTCATCACCTCCTTCCTCTCTTTATCCCTCCATCTCCTCCTTCCTCTCTTTATCCCTCCATCACCTCCTTCCTCTCTTTATCCCTCCATCACCTCCTTCCTCTCTTTATCCCTCCATCCCCTCCTTCCTCCCTTTATCCCTCCATCCCTCATCATGGCTCTGAGATATTGTTTCGCTTCTGCAGTAATGTTTATGATCGCCCCGAAAAAAGAGAGGGGGCGAGAAACCCTCCCTGAGCTCTGCACTGCTCCCTACTACTCCACGCCTTATTGACTTTTACCCATCAACCACATTTCCCCCAACAGTAAGGGTGCAAATGATGCCATCAGGAAGAGGAGAGTAAGAGGAAGAAAGAGAGAGATGCAGAGAGAGGGAGGGAGAGAAGGCGATGGAGTGTGAGGGGGGAGGGAAAGAAAGAAAGAAAGGGAGGGAGGGAGAGAGAAGGAAAAGAAGAGAGAGAGCGAGAGGGTGTTGGTTTTTATGTCTCCACTCATGTTTTTAATAGCCACTGGGGCCGAAGATGGTTTTTGGGTCTTCTGATGAAGGTGTGAGCAGCCAGAGATCATATATCAGTCAGGTGTTTAGGGAAACTAAGCACCCGCACGGTGGCTCTTGGATTAGATTGTCACACTTGGTCAAATGTTTTTAAAGACAGAGGCGGAGGGGAGACATTTGATTAAGTTACAGTAGACTGAGATCTACATATCACAATCTGTCCTGATAGTTACATGGTGGATGAATTTAGTGAAACATCCCAGTAGAGCTGAGCGATACATTTCCACCACCGCTTTTTCATTCAATTGTCCCATCAATTGTCCCATTAACAATCACCCATATTAGCAAAGTTATTTCATTTCAAACTTCTCATTTGTCTAGTATAGGCTACTTCTCATAATGAACGATATCAGCAAAATGCCTGCGATAAGTAACACTAAGTTGATTCCATCACCATCATGACTTAATTTACCAGTAGGATTTGGTTGGACTAAACACACATCAACAATATTGTCTGTCTCTCCTCTCTTCATCCGTCTCTCCTCTCACCTCATCCGTCTTTCCTCTCTCCTCATCTGTCTATCCTCTCTCCTCATCTGTCTATCCTCTCTCCTCATCTGTCTCTCCTCTCTCCTCTCCTCATCTGTATATCCTCTCTCCTCCCCTCTATCTCTCCTATCTCCTCCCCTCTGTCTCTCCTCACTCCTCTCCTCATCTGTCTCTCCTCACTCCTCATCTGTCTCTCCTCACTCCTCTCCTCCTCTGTCTATCCTCTCACCTCATCTCTCTCCTCTCTCCTCCCCTCATCTATCAATCCTCTCTCCTCATCTGTCTCTCCTCACTCCTCTCCTCCGCTGTCTATCCTCTCACCTCATCTCTCATCTCTCTCCTCCCCTCATCTATCAATCCTCTCTCCTCATCTGTTTCTCCTCTCTCTTCCCCTCATCTATCAATCCTCTCTCCTCATCTGTTTCTCCTCTCTCTTCCCCTCATCTATCAATCCTCTCTCCTCATCTGTTTCTCCTCTCTCTTCCCCTCATCTATCAATCCTCTCTCCTCATCTGTTTCTCCTCTCTCTTCCCCTCATCTATCAATCCTCTCTCCTCATCTGTTTCTCCTCTCTCTTCCCCTCATCTATCTATCCTCTGCTCTCCTCTCTTCTCTCCTCAGAGTGCATTGTTTCCACTACCTGATCCCCCTGGCCAAGCAGGGGAACTATGCCATCGTGGCCAACGTGGAGAGCATGGACTACGACCCCTTGGTGGTCAAACTCAACAAGGACATCAGTGCCATCGAGGAGGTGATGGGTGCCGCGCTGCAGCAGTACAAGTTCCAGTACATCTTTGAAGGTAATCCTGTTGTTGGGGGTCGTCCATGATAATGTCATGTGTGGAGAATGTATTGGTCAGTGCCCTTTCTTTTTAGGAATATTTCATGTACTTGTTTCACCTGACTGTGCTCAGGTCAATGTGTGTCTGTATTGTCCCTGTGTCTTTTTGGGGTACAAATGTCCACTGCGGTGATCAATAATGTGACTGGTATGTGTTTTCTCTCTCTTCACGTTCTCTTGCGCTCTCTCTTCTCTCCTCTCGTCTCTCCTTTCTCTCTCTCTTCTCCTCTCTCCTCTCTCTCTCTCTTCTCTCTTTTGTGCTCTCTGTCTCTCTATCTCTCTCCACCTTCTCGCACTCTCTCTATCTCTCCCTCTTCTATTCTCTCATTTCTTCTCTCCTGTCTGTCTGTCTCTTTCTCTCTCTCTCTCTTCTCTTCTCGAGCTCTCTCTATCTCTCCCTGTCTCTCTTATCTCTCTCTCTCTACTCTCTCTCTCTCTCTCTGTCTCTCTCTCTGTCTGTCTGTCTCACTGTCTGTAGGTCTTGGCCACCTGATCTCCTGTATTCTGATCAATGGAGCCCAGTACTTTAAGAGGATCAGTGAGTCTGGCATCAAGAAGATGTGTAGGAACATCTTTGTCCTGCAGCAGAACCTCACCAACATCACCATGTCTAGAGAGGCCGACCTGGACTTCGCTAGGTGAGACATACACACAGGAAGGGGACAAAGAAAGACAGGGTAAGAGATGGATGAACATGACGGAAGGATAGAGAGGGGAGACAAAGGGATAGAAATAGGAAAGAGAATGAGAGAAGAGAAGGGCAAATCAAAGTAGAGAGAGAGAGGGCGGGCGGGCTGGCGAGAGAGGGCGGGCGGGCTGGCGAGAGAGAGCGGGCGGGCGAGAGAGAGAGTGGGTGAGAGAGGGAGAGAGATAATCTAAGTTAGTCAGTGGGAGGCTGTGTCTCAGAAGGACACAGGACAGCTTTATTTGGACGGATCAATGTGTAATCATTGTCTTCCTGCCCTCTGTCCCTCTCTCTCGCTGTACCTCTCTTCTGCAGTCCTTCTTTCTCGCTCCCTTTCTCTCCCTCTGTTCTGCATGTTCAACCAACATATAGAACTGCACCAATTTATACCCCATGAGTGAGTGAGAGGACCAGATGGGAGAGGGTACAGTGCATTCAGAAAGTATTCAGACCCCTTGACTTTTTCAACATTATTTTACGTTGCGAACTTATTCTCAAATCGATAAAAACATTTTTTATCCTCATCAATCTACTCACAATACTGTATCCCATAATGACAAACCAAAAACAGGTTTTTGGTCATTTTTGCCAGTTTATAAAAAATTAAAAATCTAATTTACATAAGTATTCAGACCCTTTACTCAGTACTTTGTTGAAGCATCTTCGGCAGCAATTATTCTTGGGCATTTTTCTGGAGACTTCAATATATTTTGACCAAACATAAAACAATACAAAGGTCATTTTATGGACTCGTTGGACTGTAAACCAAAAGGCTTAATCAAAGTCAAAGTCTAGGCTACCTCAATACCCCCCAAAACCCAATCTGATGACGTTAGATTTTCCCCAGCTTTGCCAATCTCCATGCGATGTCCTTCGATACAATGTATGCTAGTCGGATGCCGTCTTGTCTGTGAATGTGTGCACAACAGGGTTTCCCAAACTCGGTCCTGGGGCCCCACCTCGGTGCATGTTTGGTTGTTGCCACAGCGCTACACAGCTGAATCAAATAACCAACTCATCATCAAGCTTTGATTATTTGAGTCAGCTGTGTAGTGCTATGGCCAAAAGTAAAACGTAAAAAGTAAAACTCTGCCCCAAGACAGAGTTTTGGGAACGTAGAAGACCCCGGTGATAACTGTGCTGGCTTGACGGAGTTTGTCTCGTTAGGGTCTTGCCTAGCTCCATAGCGGTGCTGTTGTCTGATGGCAGGATAGTGGTATAGAGGGGACCGGCGGAGCCTTGGTTAGTCTGTTATTTCTACTCCCTTTCACCTCCACATTATGGGGGAATAGCAGTGATGGCCTCTCTCTCTCGCGCTCTCTCTCTCTCTCGCTCTTGCTCTCGCTCTCTCTCTCTGTTTCTTTCTCATTCATTCGCTCTATCTTTTTCTCTCATTAATTTATTCTCTCTCGCCGTCTCTCTCCCTCTCTCCCTCTCATTACATCTCTCGCTTTCTCTCTCTCCCTCTCATTTACATCTCTCTCTCTTTCTCTCATTTATTATCTCTCTCTCTTTCTCTCATTTATTATCTCTCTCTCTCTCTCTCTCTCTCTCTGATGACAGTGTGGGTGCTGTAGGGGTTGATACATCTCTCTCTGATGACAGTGTGGGTGCTGTAGGGGTTGATACATCTCTCTCTCTGATGACAGTGTGGGTGCTGTAGGGGTTGATACATCTCTCTCTGATGACAGTGTGGGTGCTGTAGAGGTTGATACATCTCTCTCTGATGACAGTGTGGGTGCTGTAGGGGTTGATACATCTCTCTCTGATGACAGTGTGGGTGCTGTAGGGGTTGATACATCTCTCTCTGATGACAGTGTGGGTGCTGTAGGGGTTGATACATCTCTCTCTCTGATGACAGTGTGGGTGCTGTAGGGGTTGATACATCTCTCTCTGATGACAGTGTGGGTGCTGTAGGGGTTGATACATCTCTCTCTCTGATGACAGTGTGGGTGCTGTAGGGGTTGATACATCTCTCTCTCTCTGATGACAGTGTGGGTGCTGTAGGGGTTGATACATCTCTCTCTGATGACAGTGTGGGTGCTGTAGGGGTTGATACATCTCTATCTGATGACAGTGTGGGTGCTGTAGGGGTTGATACATCTCTCTCTCTGATGACAGTGTGGGTGCTGTAGGGGTTGATACATCTCTCTCTGATGACAGTGTGGGTGCTGTAGGGGTTGATACATCTCTCTCTCTCTGATGACAGTGTGGGTGCTGTAGGGGTTGATACATCTCTCTCTGATGACAGTGTGGGTGCTGTAGGGGTTGATACATCTCTCTCTCTGATGACAGTGTGGGTGCTGTAGGGGTTGATACATCTCTCTCTCTCTCTGATGACAGTGTGGGTGCTGTAGGGGTTGATACATCACTCTCTCTGATGACAGTGTGGGTGCTGTAGGGGTTGATACATCACTCTCTGATGACAGTGTGGGTGCTGTAGGGGTTGATACATCTCTCTCTGATGACAGTGTGGTTGCTGTAGGGGTTGATACATCTATCTCTGATGACAGTGTGGGTGCTGTAGGGGTTGATACATCTATCTCTGATGACAGTGTGGGTGCTGTAGTGGTTGATACATCTCTCTCTGATGACAGTGTGGGTGCTGTAGGGGTTGATACATCTCTCTCTCTGATGACAGTGTGGTTGCTGTAGGGGTTGATGCATCTATCTCTGATGACAGTGTGGGTGCTGTAGTGGTTGATACATCTCTCTCTGATGACAGTGTGGGTGCTGTAGGGGTTGATACATCTCTCTCTCTCTGATGACAGTGTGGTTGCTGTAGGGGTTGATACATCTCTCTCTCTCTGATGACAGTGTGGGTGCTGTAGTGGTTGATACATCTCTCTCTCTGATGACAGTGTGCGTGCTATAGGGGTTGATACATCTCTCTCTCTGATGACAGTGTGGTTGCTGTAGGGGTTGATACATCTCTCTCTGATGACAGTGTGGGTGCTGTAGGGGTTGATACATCTCTCTCTCTGATGACAGTGTGGGTGCTGTAGGGGTTGATACATCTCTCTCTGATGACAGTGTGGGTGCTGTAGTGGTTGATACATCTCTCTCTGATGACAGTGTGGGTGCTGTAGGGGTTGATACATCTCTCTCTCTCTGATGACAGTGTGGGTGCTGTAGGGGTTGATACATCTCTCTCTGATGACAGTGTGGGTGCTGTAGGGGTTGATACATCTCTCTCTGATGACAGTGTGGGTGCTGTAGGGGTTGATACATCTCTCTCTGGTGACAGTGTGGGTGCTGTAGGGGTTGATACATCTCTCTCTGATGACAGTGTGGGTGCTGTAGGGGTTGATACATCTCTCTCTCTCTGATGACAGTGTGGGTGCTGTAGGGGTTGATACATCTCTCTCTCTCTGATGACAGTGTGGGTGCTGTAGGGGTTGATACATCTCTCTCTGATGACAGTGTGGGTGCTGTAGGGGTTGATACATCTCTCTCTGATGACAGTGTGGGTGCTGTAGGGGTTGATACATCTCTCTCTCTTTACACCTTCATGTCTTTTCTGATTGACCGTCCCCCAGCTCTAAACAAACACACATACACACACAGGCGGGTGAGGAAAACCTCTTTCAAAAGGCCAGAAAGAAGGGAAGAAAGAGGGAGAATAAGAGAACACAAGAGATGTTCACCCTTCCTTCAGCCCAGGCTCAGAAGAACGGCTGAATAAAGGGAAGAAAAGGCCAGGAGAATAAGAGAAGGAAAGAATAGTCAAAGTAATTGATTGAAGAACGATAGATGAGGAGGAATAGAGGAGAATGGCGCGGTGCTGTGAGTGGCTCCTGTGGTTGACCCTGGAAAGGACACAGTAATAACCATCGATCCCAATTACAACTGAGAAGCCCAATGACCAGCAGCACTGTAGCTAGCTCTACCCAATGAAACACACACACACACACACACACACACACACACACACACACATACACACACACACACACACACACACACACACACACATATATATATATACACACATATACATACACACACACATATACATACACACACACATGCATACATACATACATACATACATACATACATACATACATACATACATACATACATACATACATACATACATACATACATACATACATACATGCATACATGCATACATACATGCATATACACACATACACACATACACACACATGCATACATACACACATACACACACATACATACATACACACACATACATACATACATACACACGTACACACACACACACATACACACACACATACATACACACATACATACACACAGACACACAGAGTTCTGTGTGAAATGGAAGGACATGGAAACAGTGGCACCCAGTGGTCAAAGCTACAGTAGCTACTGCATATCTGTAATCAAGGCCCTGAAATACTGCTGAAATGTCACATTTCAATTCTGGTGTGTTGAACTTTCTGTGACTATGTTTGTTCAAATGTAATCTTGTAGGTATCAGGTTGAATTAATTCATTTTCATTTTTGTTGTAACCGTTTCATTAGTCTTTCAGTGTGTGTGATGTGAGGCGTGTCTGTGTGTGTGCTGTGAGGCGTGTCTGTGTGTGTGACCTTGACCCAAGTGCTGGTCTGAAGCCAAAACTCCCTGAGAGGGATAGACCCCTAGTCAGGCCTAGTGGACCCTGTTACTTACACACACACACACACACACACCACACCACGCCACACCACACCACACCACACCACACAACACACACACACACACAGAGAGTGGCAGACACACACACACACACAGAGAGAGAGTGGCAGACACATATATACACCATCTGCTCAGAGACAGCTCTAGAGCCAGGTCCCATCCCATAGACCTGGATGTGTTACCGGAACCTCTGATAAACCTCACATCTGTGTGTATGTGTGGTTGTCTTTCTCTCTCCCCTCCATCTCTGTCTCTCTTTCTATCTCTCTCTATTTCTCTCTCCCCTCCATCTCTCTCTCTCTTTCTATCTCTCTCTATTTCTCTCTCTTCCCTCCCTCCCTCCCTCCCTCCCTCCCTCCCTCCCTCCCTCCCTCCCTCCCTCCCTCCCTCCCTCCCTCCCTCCCTCCCTCCCTCTGCTGCTGTTTTTGGTTCTCTGCCACTGCAGGAGAGATAGATAGGGAGGGAGAGGGATGGATTGAGATAGAGAGAGAGGGATGGATGGAGAGAGAGAGAGAGAGAGAGAGAGGATGGATCAAAGATGTTGTGAAATAAATGGATGATGTGAACTTGGAGACCTCCTCTCCAGCTGTCTCCCAGATATACTGTCAGTCCACAGACGGCCGCCGGGAATCTCCCCAACAACAACACTCTAACATTGCCCTAACGTTGTAGAAGCGTTGTCACAATATTTTTTCCAGACATCTACCCACGTGCGCTAGCTAAAGACATTATCACGATGAATAAAAACAGACTGACACAACATTTTACGTAGACGTTGTAGCCAGTTGTAGCCATTTACCAGGGGTTTCTTCATGCATGTCTACTGTAGTGGATCAATTATCATTATCACAGAACATTGGAATGACTTTGACGTAACGCTGACATAATGTTTCTGAAACGTTACATGGACTTTCTAGCTGGATATTCTAGCCACCCAGGTGTTTGGTCCAGTCTAGTGGATCAATGAGCCTCAAACATCAACATCTCTCTGGCACTGTGTGTGTGTGTGTTTTTTTTTATTTTTTATTTTTTTTATTTAACCTTTATTTAACCAGGTAGGCAAATTGAGAACACGTTCTCATTTACAATTGCGACCTGGCCAAGATAAAGCAAAGCAGTTCGACACATACAACAACACATAGTTACACATGGAGTAAAACAAACGTATAGTCAATAATACAGTGAAAAAAAAATAAGTCTATATACAATGTGAGCAAGTGAGGTGAGATAAGGGAGGTGAAGGCAAACAAATATATGTATAAATAAATAAAAATATAAAAGGCCATGGAGGCGAAGTGAGTACAACACAGCAAGTAAAATAAAAACTAAAAAAAACAATGGAATGGTTGGTTTGCAGTGGAAGAAAGTGCAAAGTAGAGACAGAAATAATGGGGTGCAAAGGAGCAAAATAAATTAATAAATAAATACAGTAGGTAAATAGGTAGTTGTTTGGGCTAAATTGTAGATGGGTTATATACAGGTGCAGTAATCTATGAGCTGCTCTGACAGCTGGTGCTTAAAGCTAGTGAGGGAGATAGGTGTTTCCAGTTTCAGAGATTTTTGTAGTTCGTTCCAGTCATTGGCAGCAGAGAACTGGAAGGAGAGGCGTCCAAAGGAAGAATTGGTTTTGGGGGTGACTAGAGAGATATACCTGCTGGAGCGCGTGCTACAGGTAGGTGCTGCTATGGTGACCAGCGAGCTGAGATAAGGGGGGACTTTACCTAGCAGGGTCTTGTAGATGACCTGGAACCAGTGGGTTTGGCGACGAGTATGAAGCGAGGGCCAGCCAACGAGAGTGTACAGGTCGCAGTGGTGGGTAGTATATGGGGCTTTGGTGACAAAACGGATGGCACTGTGATAGACTGCATCCAATTTATTGAGTAGGGTTTTGGAGGCTATTTTGTAAATGACATCACCGAAGTCGAGGATTGGTAGGATGGTCAGTTTTACAAGGGTATGTTTGGCAGCATGAGTAAAGGATGCTTTGTTGCGGAATAGGAAGCCAATTCTAGATTTGACTTTGGATTGGAGATGTTTGATGTGAGTCTGGAAGGAGAGTTTACAGTCTAACCAGACACCTAGGTATTTGTAGGTGTCCACATATTCTAAGTCAGAGCCGTCCAAAGTAGTGATGTTGGACAGGCGGGCAGGAGCAGGCAGCGATCGGTTGAAGAGCATGCATTTGGTTTTACTTGTATTTAAGAGCAGTTGGAGGCCACGGAAGGAGAGTTGTATGGCATTGAAGCTCGCCTGGAGGGTTGTTAACACAGTGTCAAAAGAAGGGCCAGAAGTATACAGAATAGTGTCGTCTGCGTAGAGGTGGATCAGAGAATCACCAGCAGCAAGAGCGACATCATTGATGTAAACAGAGAAGAGAGTCGGTCCAAGAATTGAACCCTGTGGCACCCCCATAGAGACTGCCAGAGGCCCGGACAACAGACCCTCCGATTTGACACACTGAACTCGATCAGAGAAGTAGTTGGTGAACCAGGCGAGGCAATCATTAGAGAAACCAAGGCTGTCGAGTCTGCCAATGAGGATGTGGTGATTGACAGAGTCAAAGGCCTTGGCCAGGTCAATGAATACGGCTGCACAGTATTGTTTCCTATCGATGGCGGTTACGATATCGTTTATGACCTTGAGCGTGGCTGAGGTGCACCCATGACCAGCTCTGAAACCAGATTGCATTGCGGAGAAGGTGTGGTGGGATTCGAAATGGTCGGTAATCTGTTTGTTGACTTGGCTTTCGAAGACCTTAGAAAGGCAGGGTAGGATAGATATAGGTCTGTAGCAGTTAGGGTCAAGGGTGTCCCCCCCTTTGAAGAGGGGGATAACCGCAGCTGCTTTCCAATCTTTGGGGATCTCAGACGACACGAAAGAGAGGTTGAAGAGGCTAGTAATAGGGGTGGCAACAATTTCAGCAGATAGTTTTAGAAAGAAAGGGTCCAGATTATCTAGCCCGGCTGATTTGTAAGGGTCCAGATTTTGCAGCTCATTTAGAACATCAGCTGACTGTATTTGGGAGAAAGAGAAATGGGGAAGGCTTGGGCGAGTAGCAGAGGGGAGGGCAGTGCTGTTGTCCGGGGTGGGGGTAGCCAGGTGGAAAGCATGGCCAGCCGTAGAAAAATGCTTATTGAAATTCTCAATTATAGTGGATTTGTCGGTGGTGACAGTGTTTCCTATCTTCAGAGCGGTTGGAAGCTGGGAGGAGGTGTTCTTATTCTCCATGGACTTTACGGTGTCCCAGAACTTTTTTGAATTTGTGTTGCAGGAAGCAAATTTCTGCTTGAAATAGCTAGCCTTGGCTGTTCTAACTGCCTGTGTATATTGGTTTCTGGCTTCCCTGAAAAGTTGCATATCACGGGGGCTGTTCGATGCTAATGCAGAACGCCATAGGATGTTTTTCTGTTGGTTAAGGGCAGTCAGGTCAGGAGAGAACCAAGGGCTATATCTGTTCCTGGTTCTAAATTTCTTGAATGGGGCATGCTTATTCAAGATGGTGAGGAAGGCATTTTTAAAAAATGACCAGGCATCCTCTACTGACGGGATGAGATCAATATCCTTCCAGGATACCCCGGCCAGGTCGATTAGAAAGGCCTGCTCGCTGAAGTGTTTCAGGGAGCGTTTGACAGTGATGAGTGGAGGTCGTTTGACCGCTGACCCATTACGGATGCAGGCAATGAGGCAGTGATCGCTGAGATCTTGGTTGAAAACAGCAGAGGTGTATTTGGAGGGCAAGTTTGTTAGGATGATATCTATGAGGGTACCCGTGTTTACGGAATTGGGGTGGTACCTGGTAGGTTCATTTATAATTTGTGTGAGATTGAGGGCATCAAGCTTAGATTGTAGGGTGGCTGGGGTGTTGAGCATGTTCAAATTTAGGTCGCCTAGCAGCACGAGCTCTGAAGATAGATGGGGGGCAATCAGTTCACATATAGTGTCCAGAGCACAGCTGGGGGCAGAGGGTGGTCTATAGCAGGCGGCAACGGTGAGAGACTTGTTTTTAGAGAGGTGGATTTTTAAAAGTAGAAGTTCAAATTGTTTGGGAACAGACCTGGATAGTATAACAGAACTCTGCAGGCAGTCTTTGCAGTAGATTGCAACACCGCCCCCTTTGGCCGTTCTATCTTGTCTGAAAATCTTGTAATTGGGGATGAAAATGTCTGAATTTTTGGTGGTCTTTCTAAGCCAGGATTCAGACACGGCTAAAACATCCGGGTTGGCAGAGTGTGCTAAAGCAGTGAACAAAACAAACTTAGGGAGGAGGCTTCTAATGTTAACATGCATGAAGCCAAGGCTATTACGGTTACAGAAGTCATCAAAAGAGAGCGCCTGGGGAATAGGAGTGGAGCCAGGTACTGCAGGGCCTGGATTCACCTCTACATCACCAGAGGAACAGAGGATGAGTAGGATAAGGGTACGGCTAAAAGCTATGAGAATTGGTCGCCTAGAGCTACTAGAGCAGAGAGTAAAAGGAGGTTTCTGGGGGCGATAAAATAGTTTAAAGGAATAATGTACAGACAAAGGTATGGTAGGATGTGAATACAGTGGAGGTAAACCTAGGTATTGAGTGATGATGAGAGAGATATTGTCTCTAGAAACATCATTGAAACCAGGTGATGTCATCGCATATGTGGGTGGTGGAACTGAGAGGTTGGATATGGTATAGAGAGCAGGGCTAGAGTCTCTACAGTGAAATAAGCCAATAAACACTAACCAGAACAGCAATGGACAAGGCATATTTACATTAAGGAGAGGCATGCTAATCGAGTGATCAATAAGGGTCCAGTGAGTAGAGGTGGTTGGGGTCGTGGCGATCCAGACAGCTGGCCGGGTATATGGCTATCGGTAGCAGCATAGGATGGAGGTCTGTTTGTAGATACCTCGTGCGTTTCTGTCGGTAGGTTAGTGGGGTTCCGTGTAGTGGGGTTCCGTGTGGTAGAGGGGATCAATCCAAATTGGCAAAATAGATATAGTGACCCAAGGAAAAAATAAAATAAATAAATAATAATAATAGTTGTCCAATATACTTGTTCAAATAGCAGCCGATAAGACAGCTAACGATTAGCGGGCCTCAGATGAGCGTTCAGGTAACGTCGGGACGGAGGTGCCAGTTGGATAAATCCCTCGGGCAGATAACGTCGGCAGTCAGTCGCGGCAGTCAGTCGTGAAGGCCCGGTGGGGTTCCGTATCTGCAGCAGCAACAAAAGAAACGGGTCCGGATGGTGATGGAACTCCTCAGCTGGCTAGCTCCAGAATGATTAGAGTTTGCTCCGGGGTCGACGTAAGCCAATAGTCACACGGTTTGCAGCTAGCTAGCTGCGAAATCAAGGTACAAGTGTCCAGAGCCTGCGGCTGGAATCCGGGGAAACTGAGAGAAAAAAAAAAAAAAAAAGAGTCCCGGAATGCTCCGGTCCGAGTCGCGTTGCACAAAAGTGCCGGTAGATTATCGAGCTAAAGGAATAGCTGGTGACCACTAAACGTGGGCAGCTGAAACACCAACGCTAGCCAGCAAACCGGCTAATTTCGGGGCAGCTACAGATTAGCTTCTGGCTAGCTATCGGAGTAGCTTCTGGTTAAGCTTTCAGGCTAGCTTCTGAATTAGCCCCTGGCTAGCTTCCACGATGGATTTTCAGATTGAGGTAAGTAATACTTTTTGTAATTGGTGAAGCGGGTTGCAGGAAAGCTTTTGCAGGAAAGCTTTTGTAGTTGAGTTCTTGGATAATAAAATAGATAAAAGATATGCGAAGAAAGGTGTAAATATATATATATACAGGACACGAACAATACGGAACAGAAAAAGACGTCTGAACTGCTAAGCCACCTTGTGCAACAGTGTGTGTGTGTGTGTGTGTGTGTGTGTGTGTGAGATCACACTGCGGCTGTTTAGCCATTCAGCACACACAGGTTGACTTACAGGGAATTACCATTCTGTTGAAACAAGCACTTTTACGAGAGGGAGGAAGAGAGAGCATTACAGAAGGACAGGGTTGGTATGTTCATTGTTTTACCTTTAAGACAGGGAGGGAGGGAGGGTGGGTGAGAGAGAGGGACAGGGTTGGTTAGTATATTGTCTTCTAGATGGACTACTAGGAAGGGGTGTGTATTGTGTGAAAAAAGTATGTTTGTTTGGGGGGGGGGGGTTGTGTCTAGAAAACTCTGTGTGTGTAACATCCAATCATAAGAGTGACAGTTGGTTTACCCTCTCTCTGACATCCAATCACACCCCAGTGAGATACCCTGTGACCCCTGTCTCTAGACTGTCCTGTTATCCTCCTAGCATTACATGCTAACACAGCTTCCATGATAAGCAAGTGAATCATTAGCCTTCAGAGCTAGCCCGTTATTGTCTGACAGACATGGACGGTGCAGGTGTCACGGGGTTGAGTGGAAACGCGGAGGTGTCTGGTAAACAGCTCAGCAGAGGGAGCCTGTGGTAAAAGTCAGTTTAACCGTGTTGTCAAGGTGACAGGGCTGGGGCAGAGTCGACTCACCCCAGCTTTAATAACTACAGCTGACGGCTATGATAAACTGTTTGTATCTCAAACAGTCTTTCTCTCCCTCCTTACCTGTCTGTCAATAGCAGGGGCGAAGCGGTGTTCGTTCCGTCTGGTTCTTCTATTTATAGAGTTGATGTGACTACTTATCTGTCCTTAGTTGCACTGCAGTAGCTGCTTTCTCTGGGATACGTTTAGAGTTAGTGACTTTCCCATCTTGAGCTAATGTGGTGTTAACTTGCGCTACCTTGAGCTAACTATCCACTTTCTTTGAACATGAGTCTTCCTGTCTCTCTGTGTCTCTCTGTGTCTGTTTGTGTCTCTCTGTGTCTCTCTGTGTGTCTCTCTCTCTCTCTCTCATAATGACTACACTGGTTATTGCTGATGAAGCTGCAGTGTCTCTGCATAGAGCTTCTCTAGTCACAAGAGGATAGAGGGAGCGAGAGGAGTGGGAAAACTTGACGGAGCTCTCATTTGCGTCAGGAGCCCTGGCATTCGTTACCGCGGCGACAAGCGTGCGTTCCGCTTGATGGAGAGAATCATCCTCGGAGAATCTCCTCCCTCCCTCCATCCTCTCCTCCACCCTATCCCTCGCTAACTAATGTGTTGTTCTGAACACGCTGACAGAGGCAACCTTAAATGGCTTTAATGTTGTACACGCTGGAAATGAGAGGACATTAATTGTGCTGATTCTTGTTTTCTCTCCTCTCTCTCTCTCCCGCCTTCTCCCTTCTCTTTCTCTGTATCTTTCTCCCTCACCAGTGACATACATAGATCTTCGCCCCGTCCTCTGCCACATGCACCATAAATTTGCTTAATACTCTTTGTATACGGGGGGCTGCGCACGAAGGAGATGTGGGCTAATTAAAATGTAATGGCACTCACACACACACAGAGTTAGCGAGTGAGTGAGCGCTCTTGCAGGTGGTGGGGTGGGAGAGAGGGAGGGAGGGAGGGAGGGTGGGAGGGAGGGAGGGAGGGATGGGAGGGTGGGGGGTGGGGAGGGAGAGAGGGTGGGGTGGGAGGGTGGGTGGGGAGGGTGGGGAGGGAGGATGGGAGGGTGGGGTGGGAGGGAGGGTGGTGTGGGAGGGAGGGAGGGAGGGTGGGAGGGAGGGAGGGTGGTGGGGTGGGGAGGGTGGGGAGGGAGGGAGGGTGGGATGGGAGGGAGGGAGGGAGGGAGGGAGGGAGGGTGGGGTGGGAGGGAGGGTGGGATGGGAGGGAGGGAGGGAGGGAGGGAGGGTGGGGTGGGGTGGGAGGGAGGGAGGGTGGGGTGGGGTGGGAGGGAGGGGTGGGAGGGAGGGAGGGAGGGTGGGATGGGAGGGTGGGGAGGGAGGGAGTGTGGTTGGCAAGTGGGGAAATGCGGGCGACAGTGACGGGGGGTTCTGGAGTGTGTTTGACTGACTGAGTGAAGCTGAATGCTGGTTTCCTTCATTATCTCCCCCTAATGGGTGAATAAAGACTGGTGGGGGCGAAGGTGTAAGAGCACAGAGAATTTAATCTGATTAACAGCCGCTGTTGGGCAAATGACTTTCCAAGCACCTGGGTAATGAAGTGGTTGGTTGGAGGAGTTTTGGGCATCTGGGGGGCGATGAGTTGTCACACACACACACACACACACACACCAACAAACAATCTCTCTCTCTCACACACACACCCCACCCCCCTCACACACACACACCCAGCACTTCCAAACTCCCCCCTGGTACAACAGCAGGGTCCAGTTAGCCAGGTGTCCAGTCAACATGATGACAGAGGGATGAGGCCCAGTAGAACAGGCCAAAGAGAGGACAGTACTGTGGGGCAACATGGAGATCCAGACATTGCCAATCAGTTTGGAGATTGATCCCCCAAAATCCAAACCCAAAGGCTTGAAATGCAAAGTGCCCTATAATAGACAGAAACACGGTGTACCTGCAGACTGTGGTTCTGTTCCAGATTGACTCATTGCAGTCGGCAGCTGCTGACTGACTGATCTACAAATCACCTTGCATGCTAAATAACTCCTCATTATCACTTGTAGATCAGTCCGTTTGCTCAGTCACACAGTATATTAGACTTTCATATTCAGTACACAGGGAGGCAACCAAAGATAGGGCCTTAGAGAACATTATACACTATAGCCTTATAAACTGGTTTACAAGCCACCCAAACTGGAACGGCCTTGCCCAGATGTGAGAACACAAATATACCAACATTTATACAAAGTAAAGTTGTCAATTATCACTTTTTCCCCACATCTGTTTTATTCATCCCCTGTTTTTCTACATCCCTTTGAGAACGGTGTGTGTGTGGGTTGTTAATTGTTCTCTTCAAAGCTTTCCCTTCTAAAAACAAACACATTTCTTTTCAGTTCACATAACAATGTGGACTATGTCCTCCTGTGTGCAGCTAATCGCATGCGGTATCTGGGGAATGGAAGTGGTGTTTTGGACGTGAATAACACACACACACACACAGTAGACACACACACAAACAAACAGTAGACACACACACACACACACAGTGGACACACACACACAGTGGACACACACACACAGGACACACACACACAGTGGACACACACACACAGTGGACACACACACACAGTGGACACACACACACAGTGGACACACACACACAGTAGACACACACACACACAGTAGACACACACACACACAGTGGACACACACACAGTAGAGACATGTGGTGCATATTTGAGAATGTGATAAGAACACTGTGCTGCCCATCAGGGGTTTCTCTGTGTCTCTGCCTGTGGCGAGCAAAGGAACCGGTATGACCCCTCATCAATATTGACGAGCTCATTGAGGGTGAGCATTGAAAAACGAACAGGGCCTTGGAGGAAGGGAGGGAGAGAGGAGAAGAGAGCGAGTATGCAAATAGTTCACAAACCAAGGGCATTACTTGTCAGAGAAAGAGAAAGAGAAATATTAAATAAATGAATCCCCACACACAGCTGTGAAAGTCTGTTCTTACTGGACCTAATCTCTGTCTCTCTCTCTCTCTCTCTCTCTCTCTCTCTCTCTCTCTCTCTCTCTCTGTCTCTGTCTCTGTCTCTCTCTCTCTCCATATTTGTTATCTTCCTCTCTCTCTCTCTCTCTCTCTCTCTCTCTCTCTCTCTCTCCGTATGTATTATCTCTCTCTCTCTCTCTCTCTCTCTCTCTCTGCATATTTGTTATCTTCCTCTCTCTCTCTCTCTCTCCATATTTGTTATCTCTCTCTCTCTCTCCATATTTGTTATCTTCCTCTCTCTCTCCATATTTGTTATCTTCCTCTCTCTCTCACTCTCCATATTTGTTATCTCTCTCTCTCTCTCTCTCCATATTTGTTATTTCTCTCTCTCCATATTTGTTATCTTCCTCTCGCTCTCTCTCTCTCTGTTCTACTTGCAATATTACAACAGCAGAAGTAGCTTGACACAAAAGGCTGCAGAATTGTTCAGTAATTCCTACATAGGAAAATAACCATTAGGTTTAGTAATGGGAGAGGCTTAGAAATAATACAACAAGATAATAGCTAATCCTATTCAGGTACACACACACACACACACACACACACACGAGATTTGCACCTGTGTGCTTGTGACTTCCTTGGGATTTCTTCTCCTGGACACAATGGAAGACTTTCCCTCAGCTTAGCCTTCCTCTCCCTGCTGCTTTGATGGACACCACTTTAAATCACTCTCTTTCTCTGGGCACAAAGAGCTGAGTTAAAGGAGGAGATGGGTGAAGAGATTGAGCTTCCCGATGCCCCCAGGTTGTGTGTGTGTGTGTGTGTGTGTGTGTGTGTGTGTGTGTGTGTGTGTGTGTGTGTGTGTGTGTGTGTGTGTGTGTGTGTGTGTGTGTGTGTGTGTGTGTGTGTGTGTGTGTGTGTGTGTGTGTCCTTTTGTGGGCACCTCTCATACCCATCCAAAACACCATTGTGGGAGTGTAATCTAAGTGAATGGGATTTCTCTACTAGCCAGTGGCGTATAGCGATGCTATCTGTCTGTCTGTCTGTCTGTGCTGCTGCTGCCCACACAGTCTCTGAGGTATTTGCCAGTTTAGCCCCAGAGCAGAGACATAGTCAGCCCGGCTCTATGGTACTCTCTAATGCATTCATATATCTTCCATAGCTGTGTGTGTGCATTCATATTTACATATTTACATATATGTTTAATCTGTCTGCTTTGTAGGACAGGCTACCGATGCTACTGTAAACTCTGTGTTTTCCCTGTCATTATGGATTAAACCACCATCAATATACATATGTATTAAACCACCATCAATATACATATGGATTAAATCACCATCAATATACATATGGATTAAACCACCATCAATATACATATGTATTAAACCACCATCAATATACATATGGATTAAACCACCATCAATATACAGTGGGGAGAACAAGTATTTGATACACTGCCGATTTTGCAGGTTTTCCTACTTACAAAGCATGTAGAGGTCTGTAATTTTTATCATAGGTACACTTCAACTGTGAGAGACGGAATCTAAAACAAAAATCCAGAAAATCACATTGTATGATTTTTAAGTAATTCATTTGCATTTTATTGCATGACATAAGTATTTGATCACCTACCAACCAGTAAGAATTCCGGCTCTCACAGACCTGTTAGTTTTTCTTTAAGAAGCCCTCCTGTTCTCCACTCATTACCTGTATTAACTGCACCTGTTTGAACTCGTTACCTGTATAAAAGACACCTGTCCACACGCTCAATCAAACAGACTCCAACCTCTCCACAATGACCAAGACCAGAGAGCTGTGTAAGGACATCAGGGATAAAATTGTAGACCTGCACAAGGCTAGGATGGGCTACAGGACAATAGGCAAGCAGCTTGGTGAGAAGGCAACAACTGTTGGCGCAATTATTAGAAAATGGAAGAAGTTCAAGATGACGGTCAATCATCTTCGGTCTGGGGCTCCATGCAAGATCTCACCTCGTGGGGCATCAATGATCATGAGGAAGGTGAGGGATCAGCCCAGAACTACACGGCAGGACCTGGTCAATGACCTGAAGAGAGCTGGGACCACAGTCTCAAAGAAAACCATTAGTAACAGACTACGCCGTCATGGATTAAAATCCTGCAGCGCACGCAAGGTCCCCCTGCTCAAGCCAGCGCATGTCCAGGCCCGTCTGAAGTTTGCCAATGACCATCTGGATGATCCAGAGGAGGAATGGGAGAAGGTCATGTGGTCTGATGAGACAAAAACAGAGCTTTTTGGTCTAAACTCCACTCGCCGTGTTTGGAGGAAGAAGAAGGATGAGTACAACCCCAAGAACACCATCCCAACCGTGAAGCATGGAGGTGGAAACATCATTCTTTGGGGATGCTTTTCTGCAAAGGGGACAGGACGACTGCACCGTATTGAGGGGAGGATGGATGGGGCCATGTATCGCGAGATCTTGGCCAACAACCTCCTTCCCTCAGTAAGAGCATTGAAGATGGGTCGTGGCTGGGTCTTCCAGCATGACAACGACCCGAAGTTCACAGCCAGGGCAACTAAGGAGTGGCTCCGTAAGAAGCATCTCATGGTCCTGGAGTGGCCTAGCCAGTCTCCAGACCTGAACCCAATAGAAAATCTTTGGAGGGAGCTGAAAGTCCGTATTGCCCAGCGACAGCCCCGAAACCTGAAGGATCTGGAGAAGGTCTGTATGGAGGAGTGGGCCAAAATCCCTGCTGCAGTGTGTGCAAACCTGGTCAAGAACTACAGGAAACGTATGATCTCTGTAATTGCAAACAAAGGTTTCTGTACCAAATATTAAGTTCTGCTTTTCTGATGTATCAAATACTTATGTCATGCAATAAAATGCTAATTAATTACTTAAAAATCATACAATGTGATTTTCTGGATTTTTGTTTTAGATTCCGTCTCTCACAGTTGAAGTGTACCTATGATAAAAATTACAGACCTCTACATGTTTTGTAAGTAGGAAAACCTGCAAAATCGGCAGTGTATCAAATACTTGTTCTCCCCACTGTACATATGGATTAAATCACCATCAATATACATATGGATTAAACCACCATCAATATACATATGGATTAAACCACCATCAATATACATATGAATTATACAACCATCAATATAAAATTGGATTAAACCACCTTCAATATACATATGGATTAAACCACCATCAATATACATATGGATTAAATCACCATCAATATACATATGGATTAAACCACCATCAATATACATATGGATTAAATCACCATCAATATACATATGGATTAAATCACCATCAATATACATATGGATTAAATCACCATCAATATACATATGGATTAAACCACCATCAATATACATATGAATTATACAACCATCAATATACAATTGGATTAAACCACCTTCAATATACATATGGATTAAACCACCATCAATATACAATATGGATTAAACCACCTTCAATATAACATATGGATTAAATCACCATCAATATACATATGGATTAAATCACCATCAATATACATATGGATTATACCACCTTCAATATAAAATTGGATTAAACCACGTTCAATATACATATGGATTAAACCACCTTCAATATATATATGGATTAAACAACCATCAATATACATATGGATTAAACCACCATCAATATACATATGGATTAAACCACCTTCAATATACATATGGATTAAATCACCATCAATATACATATGGATTAAACTACCATCAATATACATATGGATTCAACCACCATCAAAATACATATGAATTATACAACCATCAATATAAAATTTCATTAAACCACCTTCAATATAAAATTGGATTAAACCACCATCAATATACATATGGATTAAACCACCATCAATATACATATGGATTAAACCACCTTCAATATAAAATTGGATTAAACCACCATCAATATACATGTGGATTAAACCACCATCAATACAATACATATGAATTATACAACCATCAATATAAAATTGGATTAAACCACCATCAATATACATATGGATTAAACCACCATCAATATACAGTTGAAGTCAGAAGTTTACATACACCTTAGCCAAATACATTTAAACTCAGTTTTTCACAATTCTTGACATTTAATCCTAGTCAGTTAGGGTCCCATGGAAATTGCTCCCAAGGATGAACCAGACTAGTGAAGGTCTACATTTTTTTTTTCTGAGGTCTTGGCTGATTTCTTTTGATTTTCCCATGATGTCAAGCAAAGAGGAACTGAGTTTGAAGGTAGGCCTTGTAACCAGATCAACAGCATCATAGTGTTATGTGAGGCAGTATGGTACAGTAGTACCAGATCAACAACATCATAGTGTTATTGCGAGCTCACAGAACAGGGCTCCGGGCAGCCGAGCGGAAATGGAGGAAAACTCGCCTCCCTGCGGACCTGGCATCCTTTCACTCCCTCCTCTCTACATTCTCCTCTTCTGTCTCTGCTGCTAAAGCCAATTTCTACAACTCTAAATTCCAAGCATCTGCCTCTAACCCTAGGAAGCTCTTTGCCACCTTCTCCTCCCTCCTGAATCCTCCTCCCCCTCCTCCCCCCTCCTCCCTCTCTGCTGATGACTTCGTCAACCATTTTGAAAAGAAGGTCGACGACATCCGATCCTCGTTTGCTAAGTCAAACGACACCGCTGGTTCTGCTCACACTGCCCTACCCTGTGCTTTGACCTCTTTCTCCCTCTCTCTCCAGATGAAATCTCGCGTCTTGTGACGGCCGGCCGCCCAACAACCTGCCCGCTTGACCCTATCCCCTCCTCTCTTCTCCAGACCATTTCCGGAGACCTTCTCCCTTACCTCACCTCGCTCATCAACTCATCCTTGACCGCTGGCTACGTCCCTTCCGTCTTCAAGAGAGCGAGAGTTGCACCCCTTCTGAAAAAACCTACACTCGATCCCTCCGATGTCAACAACTACAGACCAGTATCCCTTCTTTCTTTTCTCTCCAAAACTCTTGAACGTGCCGTCCTTGGCCAGCTCTCCTGCTATCTCTCTCAGAATGACCTTCTTGATCCAAATCAGTCAGGTTTCAAGACTAGTCATTCAACTGAGACTGCTCTTCTCTGTGTCACGGAGGCGCTCCGCACTGCTAAAGCTAACTCTCTCTCCTCTGCTCTCATCCTTCTAGACCTATCGGCTGCCTTTGATACTGTGAACCATCAGATCCTCCTCTCCACCCTCTCCGAGCTGGGCATCTCCGGCGCGGCCCACGCTTGGATTGCGTCCTACCTGACAGGTCGCTCCTACCAGGTGGCGTGGCGAGAATCTGTCTCCGCACCACGTGCTCTCACCACTGGTGTTCCCCAGGGCTCTGTTCTAGGCCCTCTCCTATTCTCGCTATACACCAAGTCACTTGGCTCTGTCATATCCTCACATGGTCTCTCCTATCATTGCTATGCAGACGACACACAATTAATCTTCTCCTTTCCCCCCTCTGATAACCAGGTGGTGAATCGCATCTCTGCATGTCTGGCAGACATATCAGTGTGGATGACGGATCACCACCTCAAGCTGAACCTCGGCAAGACGGAGCTGCTCTTCCTCCCGGGGAAGGACTGCCCGTTCCATGATCTCGCCATCACGGTTGACAACTCCATTGTGTCCTCCTCCCAGAGTGCTAAGAACCTTGGCGTGATCCTGGACAACACCCTGTCGTTCTCAACTAACATCAAGGCGGTGACCCGTTCCTGTAGGTTCATGCTCTACAACATTCGCAGAGTACGACCCTGCCTCACGCAGGAAGCGGCGCAGGTCCTAATCCAGGCACTTGTCATCTCCCGTCTGGATTACTGCAACTCGCTGTTGGCTGGGCTCCCTGCCTGTGCCATTAAACCCCTACAACTCATCCAGAACGCCGCAGCCCGTCTGGTGTTCAACTTTCCCAAGTTCTCTCACGTCACCCCGCTCCTCCGCTCTCTCCACTGGCTTCCAGTTGAAGCTCGCATCCGCTACAAGACCATGGTGCTTGCCTACGGAGCTGTGAGGGGAACGGCACCTCCGTACCTTCAGGCTCTGATCAGGCCCTACACCCAAACAAGGGCACTGCGTTCATCCACCTCTGGCCTGCTCGCCTCCCTACCTCTGAGGAAGTACAGTTCCCGCTCAGCCCAGTCAAAACTGTTCGCTGCTCTGGCACCCCAATGGTGGAACAAACTCCCTCACGACGCCAGGTCAGCGGAGTCAATCACCACCTTCCGGAGACACCTGAAACCCCACCTCTTTAAGGAATACCTAGGATAGGATAAAGTAATCCTTCTAACCCCCCCCCCCCTTAAAAGAGTTAGATGCACTATTGTAAAGTGGTTGTTCCACTGGATATCATAAGGTGAATGCACCAATTTGTAAGTCGCTCTGGATAAGAGCGTCTGCTAAATGACTTAAATGTAAATGTTAAATGTAATGTGAGGCAGTATGGTACAGTAGTACCAGATCAACAGCATCATAGTGTTATGTGAGGCAGTATGATACAGTAGTACCAGATCAACAACATCATAGTGTTATGTGGGGCAGTATGGTACAGTAGTACTAGATCAACAACATCATAGTGTTATGTGAGGCAGTATGGTACAGTAGTACCAGATCAACAACATCATAGTGTTGTGTGGCAGTATGGTACAGTAGTACCAGATCAACAACATCATAGTGTTATGTGAGGCAGTATGGTACAGTAGTACCTGATCAACAACATCATAGTGTAATGTGGGGCAGTATGGTACAGTAGTACCAGATCAACAACATCATAGTGTTATGTGTGGCAGTATGGTACAGTAGTACCAGATCAACAACATCATAGTGTTATGTGTGGCAGTATGGTACAGTAGTACCTGATCAACAACATCATAGTGTAATGTGGGGCAGTATGGTACAGTAGTACCTGATCAACAACATCATAGTGTTATGTGTGGCAGTATGGTACAGTAGTACCTGATCAACAACATCATAGTGTTATGTGAGGCAGTATGGTACAGTAGTACCAGATCAACAGCATCATAGTGTTATGTGAGGCAGTATGGTACAGTAGTACCAGATCAACAACATCATAGTGTTATGTGAGGCAGTATGGTACACTAGTACCAGATCAACAGCATCATAGTGTTATGTGAGGCAGTATGGTACAGTAGTACCTGATCAACAACTTCATAGTGTTATGTGTGGCAGTATGGTACAGTAGTACCAGATCAACAACATCATAGTGTTATGTGAGGCAGTATGGTACAGTAGTACCTGATCAACAACATCATAGTGTTATGTGAGGCAGTATGGTACAGTAGTACCAGATCAACAACATCATAGTGTTATGTGAGGCAGTATGGTACAGTAGTACCTGATCAACAACATCATAGTGTAATGTGGGGCAGTATGGTACAGTAGTACCTGATCAACAGCATCATAGTGTTATGTGAGGCAGTATGGTACAGTAGTACCAGATCAACAACATCATAGTGGTATGTGTGGCAGTATGGTACAGTAGTACCAGATCAACAACATCATAGTGTTATGTGAGGCAGTATGGTACAGTAGTACCTGATCAACAGCATCATAGTGTAATGTGGGGCAGTATGGTACAGTAGTACCTGATCAACAACATCATAGTGTAATGTGGGGCAGTATGGTACAGTAGTACCTGATCAACAGCATCATAGTGTTATGTGAGGCAGTATGGTACAGTAGTACCAGATCAACAACATCATAGTGTTATGTGTGGCAGTATGGTACAGTAGTACCAGATCAACAGCATCATAGTGTTATGTGAGGCAGTATGGTACAGTAGTACCTGATCAACAGCATCATAGTGTTATGTGAGGCAGTATGGTACAGTAGTACCAGATCAACAACATCATAGTGTTATGTGTGGCAGTATGGTACAGTAGTACCAGATCAACAACATCATAGTGTTATGTGAGGCAGTATGGTACACTAGTACCAGATCAACAGCATCATAGTGTTATGTGAGGCAGTATGGTACAGTAGTACCTGATCAACAACATCATAGTGTTATGTGTGGCAGTATGGTACAGTAGTACCAGATCAACAACATCATAGTGTTATGTGAGGCAGTATGGTACAGTAGTACCTGATCAACAACATCATAGTGTTATGTGAGGCAGTATGGTACAGTAGTACCAGATCAACAACATCATAGTGTTATGTGAGGCAGTATGGTACAGTAGTACCAGATCAACAGCATCATAGTGTTATGTGAGGCAGTATGGTACAGTAGTACCAGATCAACAACATCATAGTGTTATGTGAGGCAGTATGGTACAGTAGTACTAGATCAACAACATCATAGTGTTATGTGAGGCAGTATGGTACAGTAGTACCTGATCAACAACATCATAGTGTTATGTGTGGCAGTATGGTACAGTAGTACCAGATCAACAACATCATAGTGTTATTTGGGGCAGTATGGTACAGTAGTACCAGATCAACAACATCATAGTGTTATGTGTGGCAGTATGGTACAGTAGTACCAGATCAACAGCATCATAGTGTTATGTGAGGCAGTATGGTACAGTAGTACCTGATCAACAACATCATAGTGTTATGTGAGGCAGTATGGTACAGTAGTACCAGATCAACAACATCATAGTGTTATGTGTGGCAGTATGGTACAGTAGTACCAGATCAACAGCATCATAGTGTTATGTGAGGCAGTATGGTACAGTAGTACCAGATCAACAGCATCATAGTGTTATGTGTGGCAGTATGGTACAGTAGTACCTGATCAACAACATCATAGTGTTATGTGGGGCAGTATGGTACAGTAGTACCAGATCAACAGCATCATAGTGTTATGTGGGGCAGTATGGTACAGTAGTACCTGATCAACAACATCATAGTGTTATGTGGGGCAGTATGGTACAGTAGTACCAGATCAACAACATCATAGTGTTATGTGAGGCAGTATGGTACAGTAGTACCAGATCAACAGCATCATAGTGTTATGTGTGGCAGTATGGTACAGTAGTACCTGATCAACAACATCATAGTGTTATGTGGGGCAGTATGGTACAGTAGTACCAGATCAACAGCATCATAGTGTTATGTGGGGCAGTATGGTACAGTAGTACCTGATCAACAACATCATAGTGTTATGTGGGGCAGTATGGTACAGTAGTACCAGATCAACAACATCATAGTGTTATGTGAGGCAGTATGGTACAGTAGTACCTGATCAACAACATCATAGTGTTATGTGAGGCAGTATGGTACAGTAGTACCAGATCAACAACATCATAGTGTTATGTGTGGCAGTATGGTACAGTAGTACCTGATCAACAACATCATAGTGTTATGTGTGGCAGTATGGTACAGTAGTACCTGATCAACAACATCATAGTGTTATGTGTGGCAGTATGGTACAGTAGTACCAGATCAACAGCATCATAGTGTTATGTGTGGCAGTATGGTACACTAGTACCTGATCAACAGCATCATAGTGTTATGTGAGGCAGTATGGTACAGTAGTACCAGATCAACAACATCATAGTGTTATGTGGGGCAGTATGGTACAGTAGTACCTGATCAACAACATCATAGTGTTATGTGTGGCAGTATGGTACACTAGTACCTGATCAACAGCATCATAGTGTTATGTGAGGCAGTATGGTACAGTAGTACTAGATCAACAACATCATAGTGTTATGTGGGGCAGTATGGTACAGTAGTACCAGATCAACAACATCATAGTGTTATGTGTGGCAGTATGGTACACTAGTACCTGATCAACAGCATCATAGTGTTATGTGAGGCAGTATGGTACAGTAGTACCAGATCAACAACATCATAGTGTTATGTGTGGCAGTATGGTACAGTAGTACCAGATCAACAACATCATAGTGTTGATTCCTTTTTCTCTACTCATCTGTACTACTGGTTACTGACCTCTGACCTCTCCTGTCCCCCATCTCCTTCCTCCCTCTAACCCCCTAACCACCATCTCCTCTCCCCCTTTGCTCTGACCTCTCTGACCTCTGTCTTTCAGAGGGAATGGAATAACACAGAACATTCTCATGGGCATTGAACAATGAAGTCATCTCCTCCCCTGTTTAGGCAGTACTATGAGATGCTGTACAACGCTGCAGATGAGCTGCTCAACCTGGTGGTGGACCAGGGCGTTCGCTACACAGAGCTGGAGTACATCCACGCCCTCAGCCTGCTGCAGAGGAGCCAGACGGGCGTGGGAGACCTGAGCACGCAGAACGTCCGGCTGCAGCGCCTCAAGGAGATCATCTGCGAGCAGGCAGCCTTCAAGCAGGCCACCAAGGACAAGAAGATCACTACTGTTTGAGAGGGGGGACATTGGGAGGCTGTTGTTGGCAATGGTCTGTTTGCATTACTGTCCAGTGTTTCTCAACCTCCTGTCTGGAAAAAGGGTTTAGATTAAAGCTAGTATTTTAGAGCTGACCTAGCAGTGTCAGCTAACCATCTGAGGGACTGGTCAGCACCTCCACAGGGACTGGTGTTGAACTGGGTTTGTAAAAGTCCTAACTGAGTCTTCATTAGATCCTATGGCAGACCGTAAATAACCATGTAATATGTTTTGGGGGTTGAGATAATGCTGGTAGGCTGTACATTGAGTAGTTACTGATTTAAGGTTTGAACTTAGTTACCAATATGCATCTGTAACTCATCAGCTTCTTCACTGGCAAGAATGCAGCCAGTTCCTCAAGATATCACACACACACACTCTCCAATTTAAAAAATGACTCCCTTCAATCATCCCATATGTGGTCGGCCCTAGTCTCACCTGTGGAGAATGGGGGAATTATCTGAGAGTCTGGCTTTGGGGCCTTTCTCATCTCATTGTCTTATTACATCTAACTGCTGCTCTCAATTACAGCTCTCCCTCCAGCTCTCCCTCGTGGGCCCGCTGACTGTGTCTGCAATACCAGATGCCAGATTAGACTGTCGAGATTATCACTTCTCTCCTCCTGCTTGTGGCCATTTTGTGGCCATTCTTCTTCCCCAAGGACAAAGAAAGAAATTGATTCCCCACCTCAGCTGTGGTTCACTCTATTTTTCTCTCACTTTTAGAATAATGTAGATTGGATATAATGTAGCTATAGCCGATTCTGATTATAGTATTTGCCACTGTCCTGAAAAAATACGTTAACTGTGCTGCAGCGTTGAGGTGTGCATGTGTGCTAGGGGATGGGGGCCAATGTATCCAGTACAATTTAAGTGTGTATATAGTCCCAACACTCAAGGTCTTGAACTTAATAGGGATGTAATTGCAAATCACTACTCCCCTTCCTACCACTAGAACTGCTAAAACTTCTGCTAAAACTATTCTAAAGTGAATACACTTGCAAGGAGTCACAAATCATTCCTTCCCCTGCATCCCCTCAGTATGTTTAGTTAATTAACTCAGAGGAAAAGTACTTAACAAGAGCGGGGGAGGGAGGAAAGAGAACAGGGGAGAGTTGTGGCAGTGCTGCTCACCAGAACCCAGCGGAACCATCCATCATAATGACATGTAGGCTGGGATCAATATGAGCCTTGTGGTTGCCGGAGGGATTGCCTAGTGCCATAGGAACAGCATTTGTTTTACTCAGCACACTCAAGACACACACATACACGTACACACACACAATAAACACGTCCTATATTACACACACACACTATGGAGGTCTCTATGGCTTGCAGTACTCTGCACAAGTGAGGAGTTTTTTTCTGCTGATTCTGTGAACAAGAGAACACTCCATCTGGATTTAAATGATCTGGTATATCGGACCCCTATACCCACATTTTAAATAATGTAAAGATCTACAAAAATATTTCACTTTTTTTTTTTTAAACGCTTTGCTTTATTTGTTTGTTTAAGACATGTCGTTTTGCACATCTACAGTGTGTAATATGAGAGTGGTTTCATGTCTGATGAGTTTTTTCACAAACACCTGATAAGAACGGAGGTTAATGAGTCCCTGTGTGATTTAAGGATTAATTTGATCATTTCTCCATTGTCTGTTAAAAGTCCCTTTCAGACCAATGCCTTGAATAGCAATCCTACACTGAATTAAAGATGACTTGCCATTGTGTACACTGATCTTGCTGAAATAAAACATCAACGTTCCTCTGTGTATATGAGCAGTTTGTGTGTTTTTGTACAATGAAAAGTGCCAGTTTCCTACCTTGGGACTAGTTTCTTCCATTGACACAGAGGAATTGACGAATGCCATACAGAACGAAACACTACCCAAACAACATGGTCTGTCTATGCGCTGTTGCACCTTATAATTCAAAATCTTTTCACATTGACACAAATTGACTTTGTCCGATGATGTCATTTTAGATAGACGGATCAAAAATATACACTGTCAGGAATTGAGCTCAGCTGCCAGATCTGATGGGACGTCAGAAGGCTTTTCTATAGAATGATCAAGACCTGTTGAAAGATGTCTGATGCACAAAGCACACTACTTGAAATCTAGTATGTCAAGCTTTTTCTGCATTTTCGTGAGCATGATTGAGGTTTCAACATGGTGATTAGTGTAAAGTTATTAGAAGATTTAATGGCGAATATTTGTCTCAGCACACTAAAATGAAAATGCAGGAATATATCACTTTTTCCAGATGGTGGAACCAGGGTTTGAAAGCTTTTATGAACTGTTGGGGAGTAAATGAATCAAAAACGACATATCCCACAGTTCAATTCACCTACTGACACGTCGTCATCGTTACTAAGCAACAGAGAACGCTATCCGCTCCAGCTGAGCCAACTTTCAAAATAGCTACCTACCAAGGCTAATTAGTAAGTAAAAATATACCAAAAGTATTCTCATGCCAAACAATTTCATCCAAAATGTCTTCTACTTCGACAATTTACAATTTGCAAGATATCGGGAAGCAAACAACGCCCCAGTATTCCTCTGGGTCACCCACTTGCTATCCTCATGAGTCAGTGACACAGGAGACCACTGATGCGCAACCATTTCCTGCTGTGGTTCATCAGCCGTGTGCAGACACGTTTTCAACCTCCGAGGAAGAGAAGGAGGAGAAGACAATGGAGGTAAGGGAGGAAGCTAGGGGTAACAGCTAAATTAATAAAGATGCTAGCTGCTTTCGTCAGATGGGCCATCAGGCTTGGTGAATAAGACGCTGTTCATGTTAATTACTTTGAGGATGCAAGCAACTTCTTTCTCTCTCTTTCTACTCAGAGTTTCATAATAACAGAAGTGTGGTGCAAAAAAACAATGCATTGACAATGCATGACTTGTTCTATTGTGTACTGCAAAACATTTTGATGTAGCTCTGTGTCATACAGAAACACGATGGTGTGTTGACTGAAGAGGACGTTTCCAGCTGTTTATCCAACCTGGGACACTCTGCCACTGGACGAGAGCATGTCTACCAGTTCCTCTGTGCGCCTGTAAGAACACACACACACTTCAGGTTGATAGTGTAACCCCATCAATCGCTGATAATATGCTTCACAAGAGTAACTGTTTTCCATCAGACTATACGCAGAAGAGTATCTAACAAATCTGTTTACTTTCCATTTGTGTTGTGTTTCTTTCCTTGTTTTGTTTTCTATGTCGTGTGGAATTCAATTTCGGAATATGTCTCTATCCAGGGTCGAAATCTGAATAATGTATCCATCCTATGCAATTATGTCCACCTTCAAAAGCTAGAACTTCCTTACAACAGAATAAAAGGTGTGTGTGTCTCATATTAACAAATGCACTGTATGACTTGTTATGATTCTAATTACTGATATAGAAAATGTAGCTTGATTAGCCTAATTAATTAAACAACGGTTCATTTCTCATCGGTGCCCTTGTAACTTCTTCTATGCTTCTGGTCTGTATAAAAACAGTTGTGTGGCAGGTGTTGCCATCTCTCCCACTCTGCTCGCCCGACTCTCCTAATGTTTGTTGACTGGTAGATTTATCCTGTGTAAGCCACATGCCGTATCTCATCATCCTGGACGCCTCCCACAACCAACTCACCGACTTCTTTGGATTCCAGCCGCCCAAGAACCTCAAGGTGTGTCCTTCAGCAGACAGGATAAGACAACGGTTGATTTGTGGCTTGGGGTTTCTTGAAGCCTATAGTCCCAGAAGATGGGTTCCAATCATCATAGACCATTTATACTGTAGTTTCATTCCATATGCTTACTAAGTATTACTACCCTGCAATGACAAGGAACTTACCAGGGCTGACTTCTTCTTATTGTTTATCAGTGAGTTATACAGTACTAGTAGAATGTATCATACTATACATGCATTTGGTTGTTTATTTTCATATTTCTTCATTGCAAAAAGCATTTAAAGATTGGTCCACTTGATTCATTATTCATGTTTGTTGTATTCCGCAGGAGGTTAACTTTTCCCATAACCAGATGTCAGTGATGACACATTTGTCAGCCTACTCGTCTTTGAGTAAACTGAATCTGGACTGTATCCTTCAAAAAGTATTTACACACACACACACACGTACACGTCAAGTTCTTATCTAGACTACTTCCTCATTGTATACCATTCTTAACGTGTGCCCGTTCTGGACAGACAACTGTTTCAGTGAGATCGGTGGTCTGCTGCATTGTGACAGCCTCACACACCTCAGTCTGGCACATAACAAGATCTCCTGTATCAGTGGCCTGGACAACCTGCCAATCAAAGACCTCTGTTTGGTAGGTCCTAACTCCTCCACCTGCCTCTTGAATTATTCAATTTCTAACACTTTCCATATGTGTTATAAATGGAGATGTTACTTGACATGAATAATTACGTTGCGTGTGTGTTTGTTGAATAATTTGATTCTTAAAGATAATATTTTACCATACGTTATGCTCATTTATGAATATGCCCATCCGGTTGTATAGACGCAGCTCTCCAAGCTCATCAGTACTGTGGTTAGTGGTTGGTCTTGTGGCTGATTTAATATGGCCTACAGACTAGGACACAAGTGTTTTCCTGTGAATCAGTTGTTTTCTGTTTTCACCTTGATGTCCCTACCTGCTGTCTACATTCTTCCATTATGTCATGGCTTTTCTAAAAGGTTTTCCCCCCAGTATGGTGCCAGTTATGAGAAGGTTTTCCCCCCAGTATGGTGCCAGTTATGAGAAGGTTTTCCCCCCAGTATGGTGCCAGTTATGAGAAGGTTTTCCCCCCAGTATGCTGCCAGTTATGAGAAGGTTTTCCCCCCAGTATGGTGCCAGTTATGAGAAGGTTTTCCCCCCAGTATGGTGCCAGTTATGCTACACACAATATTTGTCCACTTCTTTCTCTTCAAACATGACGACAGCAGGTGGTGTATTTTTAACTCTCCCCTCCCCCCTCTCCTGTCTCATATTTAAACCACAGACATAATTGAGCTTCAGCTTTTCAAAGACACACAGACATGGGCTCCAGTGTGAGAGCCACCATATGGCTGTGCCAGCGGGCCTCCAGACCCTTCCCTCTCCCTCTCTGACGGATGCTGGTGTCCTTTATCAAAGTGATTCCTCATCGTCAGCATGATGTAGCCGTGTCCCCTGTCCGCTTCCACCCTCCCCTCTGGGACCAGCTGCCGGCGGTGTGAGCAGGCCTGGACCCTGTTCAACACCCCCCCCCCCTCCTCTCTCATTCCCTCACCCCTCCATAGCATCCCAGCCGCTGTCTCCATCTCCCCTCCCCCTTCCCTCTCGGCCCTCTCCTGCCCCGCTCCCTAACAGCGTGCTACCTGTCAGCCAGCCTCCTCTCTCAGCCCATCACACCCTGGCCTCGAGAGCTTCCAGGGCTCCGCGCGGTCACCGTCCCCCGCTGTCGGCAGCCCTCTGCCAGAAAGGCTAGTGGAGGAGGGCAGGGCATGGGGGCCGCGGGGGCTGGATCATAAATGACAGCCCACGCAGGGGGAAGGTGGGGTGGGGATGGGTAGTTATAGAGCAGGAGGGATGGTGGGTTCTAGAGGAGAGGAGGGCTGGTCTGTAGTGCTTTTGGCATGCCCACACCAGTGTCTGGCCAGCTGTTCACCTGTCACTCCTCACCTGTCAGCCCAGACCATTGGAGCTGGCCTGTCAATCATATACATGTCTCAGGGAGAAGTTTTATACTCTTTACAGATGGGGAAGGGAACACTCAATGTTAACTTTGATAGTGAGGGTGGGGTGTGTATGTGTCTGTGTGTGTGTGTGCGTGTGACATGGGTATGTGTGTGTGTGGGAGGAGGGAGAGTTGTGTGTGCGTGCGTGTGAGCTTATATGAGTTCATTAATATGTGTGTGTGTATTTGTCCACACGGTATTCATATTCCCAGTGTTTGTCATGTATCACGTCCTCTCTATCCAGAGGGGGAATCAGATTGAGAAGATAGAGAATGTGGAGACTCTGAGAACCCTGCAGGTCCTGGATCTGTCTCTGAACCGGATCACCAGTCTGTCAGGCCTGCAGAATCTCCATCTGCTGGGCTCCATCAACCTGGAGAGGAACCTGGTGAGACACAGTCCATTTCTTAATGTCCTGCTCTCTTGTCAACCTGGAGAGGAACCTGGTGAGACACAGTCCATTTCTTAATGTCCTGCTCTCTTGTTAACCTGGAGAGGAACCTGGTGAGACACAGTCCATTCCTTAATGTCCTGCTCTCTTGTTAACCTGGAGAGGAACCTGGTGAGACACAGTCCATTCCTTAATGTCCTGCTCTCTTGTTAACCTGGAGAGGAACCTGGTGAGACACAGTCCATTCCTTAATGTCCTGCTCTCTTGTTAACCTGGAGAGTAACCTGGTGAGACACAGTCCATTCCTTAATGTCCTGCTCTCTTGTCAACTTGGAGAGGAACCTGGTGATACACAGTCAATTTCTTAATGTCCTGCTCTCTTGTTAACCTGGAGAGGAACCTGGTGAGACACAGTCCATTTCTTAATGTCCTGCTCTCTTGTCAACTTGGAGAGGAACCTGGTGAGACACAGTCCATTCCTTAATGTCCTGCTCTCTTGTCAACCTGGAGAGGAACCTGGTGAGACACAGTCCATTTCTTAATGTCCTGCTCTCTTGTCAACCTGGAGAGGAACCTGGTGAGACACAGTCCATTTCTTAATGTCCTGCTCTCTTGTCAACTTGGAGAGGAACCTGGTGAGACACAGTCCATTTCTTAATGTCCTGCTCTCTTGTCAACCTGGAGAGGAACCTGGTGAGACACAGTCCATTCCTTAATGTCCTGCTCTCTTGTCAACTTGGAGAGGAACCTGGTGAGACACAGTCCATTCCTTAATGTCCTGCTCTCTTGTTAACCTGGAGAGGAACCTGGTGAGACACAGTCCATTCCTTAATGTCCTGCTCTCTTGTCAACTTGGAGAGTAACCTGGTGATACACAGTCCATTCATTAATGTCCTGCTCTCTTGTCAACCTGGAGAGGAACCTGGTGAGACACAGTCCATTCCTTAATGTCCTGCTCTTGTCTCTGCCACTGTCTGCATGGTACCAATGGCCAGTATCACTAAACCACCTAGCGACTGTATACCAGGAGCTGAGTGGTAAAGCTATTCCACTGCATCAACTGATAGATTGGCTGTGGTATTAAATGTAGTTTTAATTGTTTTTAAAGGATTTATTCTTAATCCAAGCATCTGATCTTTTTTGTGTATGATATACTGTTCTCAGATCAGTGAAATCAAGGAGGCCACACACATCCATGACCTGAGCCTGCTCCGAGAGCTGAATCTGCAGAGAAACCTAGTCCAGGTAGCTGCACTGCACCTACACCCAGAACACATCACTAAACTAACAAGTTAGCTCCCTAATGCTGTCTGCTTCCTCTGTACTGACAATAGACATGTCCATGAAAATGCTGCTTCTTTCACTGTCGTTTCAACCCCAGGAGCAACTGGACTATAGACTGGCAGTGATCTTCCTCCTTCAACACCTGACTGGCCTGGACCAGGAGAAAGTCACAGTAGAGGAGAAGGCAGGTTGGATGTATGAGATGGTTATCACTGATGGAACTTAAGGATTTTGGGCACTGGCCAGCCGGGCTAGTAGACTGGAGCTAGTAGACTGGCGCTGGTCAGCCGGGCTAGTAGACTGGCGCTGGCCAGCCGGGCTAGTAGACTGGCGCTGGCCAGCCGGGCTAGTAGACTGGCGCTGGCCAGCCGGGATAGTAGACTGGCGCTGGCCAGCCGGGCTAGTAGACTGGCGCTGGCCAGCCGGGCTAGTAGACTGGCGCTGGTCAGCCGGGCTAGTAGTCTGCCGCTGGTCAGCCGGGCTAGTAGACTGGCGCTGGCCAGCCGGGCTAGTAGTCTGCCGCTGGTCAGCCGGGCTAGTAGTCTGCCGCTGGCCAGCCGGGCTAGTAGTCTGCCGCTGGCCAGCCGGGCTAGTAGACTGACGCTGGTCAGCCGGGCTAGTAGTCTGCCGCTGGTCAGCCGGGCTAGTAGTCTGGCGCTGGCCAGCCGGGCTAGTAGTCTGCCTCTGGTCAGCCGGGCTAGTAGACTGGCGCTGGTCAGCCGGACTAGTAGTCTGCCGCTGGCCAGCCGGGCTAGTAGTCTGCCGCTGGTCAGCCGGGCTAGTAGACTGGCGCTGGCCAGCCGGGCTAGTAGTCTGCCGCTGGCCAGCCGGGCTAGTAGTCTGCCGCTGGTCAGCCGGGCTAGTAGACTGGCGCTGGCCAGCCGGCTAGTAGACTGGCGCTGGCCAGCCGGGCTAGTAGACTGGCGCTGGCCAGCCGGGCTAGTAGACTGCCGCTGGTCAGCCGGGCTAGTAGACTGGCGCTGGTCAGCCGGGCTAGTAGACTGGCGCTGGCCAGCCGGGCTAGTAGACTGGCGCTGGCCAGCCGGGCTAGGAGACTGGCGCTGGCCAGCCGGGCTAGTAGACTGGCGCTGGTCAGCCGGGCTAGTAGACTGGCGCTGGCCAGCCGGGCTAGTAGACTGGCGCTGGCCAGCCGGGCTAGTAGACTGGCGCTGGCCAGCCGGGCTAGTAGACTGGCGCTGGCCAGCCGGGCTAGTAGACTGGCGCTGGCCAGCCGGGCTAGTAGTCTGCCGCTGGTCAGCCGGGCTAGTAGACTGGCGCTGGCCAGCCGGGCTAGTAGACTGGCGCTGGCCAGCCGGCTAGTAGACTGGTGCTGGCCAGCCGGCTAGTAAAGCACAATTGATACTAGCCTACAGTAGGTCCAAAATCTGATAGGTGAAGATGGAAAAGACAACCTTTCTCCTGCATCTCGGGCTAGCTTGGTAATGTTCTACTAGGTGTCCATCCCTGTGTGTAATACTGTGCCTATAGCAAGTGGAGGAGGGGCATCAATAACTGAGTGGCATGTTTTGCTAATTGGGACAGTGAATGCTAACCTAGTATGTTGTTTATTTAAAACAGTGGGCATCTGTCAGGATCTGTAGAGGTTTATAATATAGGTCAGTGATACAGTTGAAGTCGGAAGTTTACATACACTTAGGTTGGAGTCATTAAAACTCGTTTTTCAACCACTCCACAAATTTCTTGTTAACAAACTATAGTTTTGGCAAGTCGGTTAGTACATCTACTTTGTGCATGACACAAGTAATTTTTCCAACAATTGTTTACAGACAGATTATTTCACTTATAATTCACTGTATCACAATTCCAGTGGGTCAGAAGTTTGCATACACTAAGTTGACAGCTTGGAAAATTCCAGAAAATGATGTCATGGCTTTAGAAGCTTCTGATAGGCTAATTTACATCATTTGAGTCAATTGGAGGTGTACCTGTGGATGTATTTCAAGGCCTACCTTCAAACTCAGTGCCTCTTTGCTTGACATCATGGGAAAAAC
Source organism: Salvelinus alpinus (assembly GCF_045679555.1). Taxonomy (NCBI): domain Eukaryota; kingdom Metazoa; phylum Chordata; class Actinopteri; order Salmoniformes; family Salmonidae; genus Salvelinus; species Salvelinus alpinus. The sequence continues at coordinate 24,184,294 of NC_092096.1, forward strand.
AAAAGAAATCAGCCAAGACCTCAGAAAAATATTTGTAGACCTCCACAAGTCTGAAGGTACCACGTTCCTCTGTACGAACAATAGTACGCAAGTATGAACACCATGGGACCACGCAGCCGTCATAACGCTCAGGAAGGAGACGCATTCTGTCTCCTAGAGATGAACGTACTTTGGTGCGAAAAGTGCAAATCAATCCCAGAACAACAGCAAAGGACCTTGTGAAGATGCTGGAGGAAACAGGTACAAAAGTATCTATATCCACAGTAAAACGAGCCCTATATCGACATAACCTGAAAGGCCTCTCAGCAAGGAAGAAGCCACTGCTCCAAAACCACCATGAAGAAAAAGCCAGACTACAGTTTGCAACTGCACATAGGGAGAAAAATCGTACTTTTTGTAGAAATATCCTCAAGAACTGTTTGGCCATAATTACCATTGTTATGTTAGGAGGAAAAAGGGGGAGGCTTGCAAGCCAAAGAACACCATCCCAACCGTGAAGCACGGGGTGGCAGCATCATGTTGTGGGGGTGCTTTGCTGCAGGAGGGACTGGTGCACTTCACAAAATAGATGGCATCATGAGGCAGGAAAATGATGTGGATATATTGAAGCAACATCTCAAGACATCAGTCAGGAAGTTAAAGTTTGGTTGCAAATGGGTCTTCCAAATGCACAATGACCCCAAGCATACTTCCAAAGTTGTGGCAAATGGCTTAAGGATAACAAAGTCAAGGTATTGGAATGGCCATCACAAAGCCATGACCTCAATCCTATAGAAAATATGTGGGCAGAACTGAAAAAGTGTGTGCGAGCAAGGAGGCCTACAAACCTGACTCAGTTACACAAGCTATGTCCGGAGGATTGGGCCAAAATTCACCCAACTTATTGTGGGAAGCTTGTGGAAGGCTACCCGAAACGTTTGACCCAAGTTAAACAATTTAAAGGCAATGCTACCAAATACTAATTGAGTGTATGTAAACTTCTGACCCACTGGGAATGTGATGAAAGAAATAAAAGCTGAAATAAATCATTCTCTCTACTATTATTCTGACATTTCACATTCTTAAAATAAAGTGGTGATCCTAACTGACCTAAGACAGGGAATTTGTACTAGGATTAAATATCAGGAATTGTGGAAAATCTGAGTTTAAATGTAATTGGCTAAGGTGTATGTAAACTTCTGACTTCAACTGTACATACGTTACTTCTAGATAGGACTGACTTGAAATAAGATATTTATCGGCAATGTGACATATGATCGTCTCACCCTGTGTTCCCCAGGTGTCTGCTGTGAACATTGTTACATATGAACGTCTCCTCTGTGTTCTCCAGGTGTCGGCTGTGAACATTGTTACATATGAACGTCTCCCTCTGTGTTCTCCAGGTGTCTGCTGTGAACATTGTTACATATGAACGTCTCCCTCTGTGTTCCCCAGGTGTCTGCTGTGAACATTGTTACATATGAACGTCTCCTCTGTGTTCTCCAGGTGTCTGCTGTGAACATTGTTACATATGAACGTCTCCTCTGTGTTCCCCAGGTGTCTGCTGTGAACATTGTTACATATGAACGTCTCCTCTGTGTTCCCCAGGTGTCTGCTGTGAACATTGTTACATATGAACGTCTCCCTCTGTGTTCCCCAGGTGTCTGCTGTGAACATTGTTACATATGAACGTCTCCTCTGTGTTCCCCAGGTGTCTGCTGTGAACATTGTTACATATGAACGTCTCCTCTGTGTTCCCCAGGTGTCTGCTGTGAACATTGTTACATATGAACGTCTCCCTCTGTGTTCCCCAGGTGTCTGCTGTGAACATTGTTACATATGAACGTCTCCTCTGTGTTCCCCAGGTGTCTGCTGTGAACATTGTTACATATGAACGTCTCCCTCTGTGTTCTCCAGGTGTCTGCTGTGAACATTGTTACATATGAACGTCTCCCTCTGTGTTCCCCAGGTGTCTGCTGTGAACATTGTTACATCTGAACGTCTCCTCTGTGTTCTCCAGGTGTCTGCTGTGAACATTGTTACATATGAACGTCTCCTCTGTGTTCCCCAGGTGTCTGCTGTGAACATTGTTACATATGAACGTATCCCTCTGTGTTCCCCAGGTGTCTGCTGTGAACATTGTTACATATGAACGTCTCCCTCTGTGTTCTCCAGGTGTCTGCTGTGAACATTGTTACATATGAACGTCTCCCTCTGTGTTCCCCAGGTGTCTGCTGTGAACATTGTTACATATGAACGTCTCCCTCTGTGTTCCCCAGGTGTCTGCTGTGAACATTGTTACATATGAACGTCTCCTCTGTGTTCTCCAGGTGTCTGCTGTGAACATTGTTACATATGAACGTCTCCCTCTGTGTTCCCCAGGTGTCTGCTGTGAACATTGTTACATATGAACGTCTCCTCTGTGTTCCCCAGGTGTCTGCTGTGAACATTGTTACATATGAACGTCTCCCTCTGTGTTCTCCAGGTGTCTGCTGTGAACATTGTTACATATGAACGTCTCCTCTGTGTTCCCCAGGTGTCTGCTGTGAACATTGTTACATATGAACGTCTCCCTCTGTGTTCTCCAGGTGTCTGCTGTGAACATTGTTACATATGAACGTCTCCCTCTGTGTTCCCCAGGTGTCTGCTGTGAACATTGTTACATATGAACGTCTCCCTCTGTGTTCCCCAGGTGTCTGCTGTGAACATTGTTACATATGAACGTCTCCTCTGTGTTCCCCAGGTGTCTGCTGTGAACATTGTTACATATGAACGTCTCCCTCTGTGTTCTCCAGGTGTCTGCTGTGAACATTGTTACATATGAACGTCTCCCTCTGTGTTCCCCAGGTGTCTGCTGTGAACATTGTTACATATGAACGTCTCCTCTGTGTTCTCCAGGTGTCTGCTGTGAACATTGTTACATATGAACGTCTCCCTCTGTGTTCCCCAGGTGTCTGCTGTGAACATTGTTACATCTGAACGTCTCCTCTGTGTTCCCCAGGTGTCTGCTGTGAACATTGTTACATATGAACGTCTCCCTCTGTGTTCTCCAGGTGTCTGCTGTGAACATTGTTACATCTGAACGTCTCCTCTGTGTTCCCCAGGTGTCTGCTGTGAACATTGTTACATATGAACGTCTCCTCTGTGTTCTCCAGGTGTCTGCTGTGAACATTGTTACATATGAACGTCTCCTCTGTGTTCCCCAGGTGTCTGCTGTGAACATTGTTACATATGAACGTCTCCTCTGTGTTCCCCAGGTGTCTGCTGTGAACATTGTTACATATGAACGTCTCCCTCTGTGTTCTCCAGGTGTCTGCTGTGAACATTGTTACATCTGAACGTCTCCTCTGTGTTCCCCAGGTGTCTGCTGTGAACATTGTTACATCTGAACGTCTCCCTCTGTGTTCTCCAGGTGTCTGCTGTGAACATTGTTACATATGAACGTCTCCCTCTGTGTTCCCCAGGTGTCTGCTGTGAACATTGTTACATATGAACGTCTCCCTCTGTGTTCTCCAGGTGTCTGCTGTGAACATTGTTACATATGAACGTCTCCTCTGTGTTCTCCAGGTGTCTGCTGTGAACATTGTTACATATGAACGTCTCCTCTGTGTTCCCCAGGTGTCTGCTGTGAACATTGTTACATATGAACGTCTCCTCTGTGTTCTCCAGGTGTCTGCTGTGAACATTGTTACATATGAACGTCTCCCTCTGTGTTCCCCAGGTGTCTGCTGTGAACATTGTTACATATGAACGTCTCCCTCTGTGTTCCCCAGGTGTCTGCTGTGAACAAGTTCGACCCTCCTCTGGAGGTGGTGGCAGCCAGGGAGCACATGAGTCACATGGTATTCCAGCTGATGCAGCCCCAGGTCATCTACGATAGGTAAAAACATCACGACCCACCAACTACCCTGACTGGACTACCCTCCTTATAACACGACTTTCAGCCAATCAGAAGTCGCTACGATGAATATTCTAAATAAAGCTTACATACTAAATTACGTTGTGCTCGCAATCTTTAAAAATGAAGAAACCTAGCTTTTCTGACATTTATGCTCTATTTATACATCATAGAAACTGACCTATCCCCTGGCCTAGAAAAATCAGATTTTTCTGATTGGCTTGTTGTCCTGAACAATGGTAAAGTACTTCCTAGACTCTTTATCTTTGTGCTCTCCCTCTCTCTAAATGGTGTACTGTGTCATCCATGTGTTGCTGTGTGCGTGTGTCCCAGCACCCTGCCCAGTCTGGACTCTCCCTACCCCATGCTGGTGTTGACTGGGCCCCAGGCTTGTGGGAAGAGAGAGCTGGCCCACAAGCTCTGCCGAGAGTTCAACGACTTCTTCGCCTACGGGTGAGTCCCAAGGGCCAAATGGTACCCTATTTCCTACATAGTAGTGCACTACTTTTGGCAAGCTGTGGCCAAACTCTGAGGGCTTGTATGCATCCATAAATGCACACTTTTCCGTATATAGTTGTTGCGATTCGTTCTGAAGGTAGGTAAGGAGTCAAGCGCAGGAGAGCAGAGATGTCAATGTAGCGTTTTTTAATAGGCAAGTCCAAAACCGGTACAGGTACAATGACCAAAAAACACCCAAGACAAATGGGAACTCACAGTTATCACGGAAGGAGAAAAACCCACGCTCCTTACTATAATAAACACACGTGAATAAACTGAGGAAAGCCTCCACAAGCAATATGAAAAATAACCCCGCACAAACCTACGCGGGGAAACAGATAAATATACACACAGGAATTAAAGCAAATGAAAACCAGGTGTGAATGAACCAAAGACAAAACAAACGGAAAAAGAAAAATGGATCGGTGATGGCTAGTAGGCCGGCGACGCCGAGCGCCGCCCGAACAGGTAGAGGAACTACCTTCGGTGGAAGTCGTGACAATAGTGCACTACTTTTGGCCAGCTTGCTTCTAGGATTTTGTGCTCATTGGAATAGACTTTATGAAAGGATGAAGTTACCTTAAATATGAGAAGGCCTGGTCACAGAGGTGAAGGGTTAGGGTTATTGTTTAGGATGGTACTAAATATATTTCACTAGGTTCCCCTCTGGTTCCCCATCCATAGATACATGATACTTCCACACTGTTAAACCAGATGGTCAATACTTCCAACACATGAGCAATGGCGAGTGATAATAACAAGGTTCCCCACGACGGGCAGTAGAAGAACTATAGAAGCAGTAAATAGTGGTATAGAGAGCACATACACTGGAGAGCTGGAATCAAAAGAACATCTGCTGGACATGGCTTGTCTGGCTCTCACCTCACGTTGGTTTTAATAGAAACCTCTTCACCAGGGTTCTCTATCCTTGTTCCTGGAGAGATACCCTCCTGTAGGTTTTAACCCTGTTCCTGGAGAGATACCTTCCTGTGGGTTTTAACCCTGTTCCTGGAGAGATACCCTCCTGTAGGTTTTAACCCTGTTCCTGGAGAGATACCCTCCTGTAGGTTTTAACCCTGTTCCTGGAGAGATACCTTCCTGTGGGTTTTAACCCTGTTCCTGGAGAGATACCCTCCTGTAGGTTTTAACCCAAACCCTGTTCCTGGAGAGATTCCCTCCTGTAGGTTTTAACCCAAACCCTGTTCCTGGAGAGCCACCCTCCTGTAGGTTTTAACCCAAACCCTGTTCCTGGAGAGCTACCCCCCTGTAGGTTTTAACCCAAACCCTGTTCCTGGAGAGCTACCCTCCTGTAGGTTTTAACCCAAACTCTGTTCCTGGAGAGCTACCCTCCTGTAGGTTTTAACCCAAACTCTGTTCCTGGAGAGCCACCCTCCTGTAGGTTTTAACCCAAACTCTGTTCCTGGAGAGCCACCCTCCTGTAGGTTTTAACCCAAACCCTGTTCCTGGAGAGCCACCCTCCTGTAGGTTTTAACCCAAACCCTGTTCCTGGAGAGCTACCCTCCTGTAGGTTTTAACCCAAACTCTGTTCCTGGAGAGCTACCCTCCTGTAGGTTTTAACCCAAACCCTGTTCCTGGAGAGCTACCCTCCTGTAGGTTTTAACCCAAACCCTGTTCCTGGAGAGCTACCCCCCTTTTGTTTTTAACCCAAACCCTGTTCCTGGAGAGCTACCCTCCTGTAGGTTTTAACCCAAACCCTGTTCCTGGAGAGCTACCCTCCTGTAGGTTTTAACCCAAACCCTGTTCCTGGAGAGATACCCTCCTGTAGGTTTTAACCCAAACCCTGTTCCTGGAGAGCTACCCTCCTGTAGGTTTTAACCCAAACTCTGTTCCTGGAGAGCTACCCTCCTGTAGGTTTTAACCCAAACCCTGTTCCTGGAGAGCTACCCTCCTGTAGGTTTTAACCCAAACCCTGTTCCTGGAGAGCTACCCTCCTGTAGGTTTTAACCCAAACCCTGTTCCTGGAGAGCCACCCTCCTGTAGGTTTTAACCCAAACCCTGTTCCTGGAGAGCTACCCTCCTGTAGGTTTTAACCCAAACCCTGTTCCTGGAGAGCCACCCTCCTGTAGGTTTTAACCCAAACTCTGTTCCTGGAGAGCCACCCTCCTGTAGGTTTTAACCCAAACCCTGTTCCTGGAGAGATACCCTCCTGTAGGTTTTAACCCAAACCCTGTTCCTGGAGAGATACCCTCCTGTAGGTTTTAACCCAAACCCTGTTCCTGGAGAGCCACCCTCCTGTAGGTTTTAACCCAAACCCTGTTCCTGGAGAGCCACCCTCCTGTAGGTTTTAACCCAAACCCTGTTCCTGGAGAGATACCCTCCTGTAGGTTTTAACCCAAACTCTGTTCCTGGAGAGCTACCCTCCTGTAGGTTTTAACCCAAACCCTGTTCCTGGAGAGCTACCCTCCTGTAGGTTTTAACCCAAACTCTGTTCCTGGAGAGCTACCCTCCTGTAGGTTTTAACCCAAACCCTGTTCCTGGAGAGCCACCCTCCTGTAGGTTTTAACCCAAACCCTGTTCCTGGAGAGCTACCCTCCTGTAGGTTTTAACCCAAACCCTGTTCCTGGAGAGCTACACTCCTGTAGGTTTTAACCCAAACCCTGTTCCTGGAGAGCTACCCTCCTGTAGGTTTTAACCCAAACCCTGTTCCTGGAGAGCCACCCTCCTGTAGGTTTTAACCCAAACTCTGTTCCTGGAGAGCCACCCTCCTGTAGGTTTTAACCCAAACCCTGTTCCTGGAGAGATACCCTCCTGTAGGTTTTAACCCAAACCCTGTTCCTGGAGAGATACCCTCCTGTAGGTTTTAACCCAAACCCTGTTCCTGGAGAGCCACCCTCCTGTAGGTTTTAACCCAAACCCTGTTCCTGGAGAGGTACCCTCCTGTAGGTTTTGAGTGCTCAACCTCACCTGGGTAGTGGAGTCGGAGTGTGTGTGTGTGTGTCTGTGTCTGTGTGCTTGTGCTTGTGTGCATCAAAGCGAGTGTGTGGCACGTGTCCGTCTATATGTCTAGTCTGTCCGTCTTCTGTCTCGGTGTGTTGCAATACCATTATGATCCTTAGGCGTTTTTGATTATTTTAAATGTTGGATTATTGTGCGCTTGTTGACATTTACTGCATTGATTGATAGGAACATAAGCAGTTCGCTGCAGCCATAACACCTGCTAAATTGAGTTGCTAGCTTGAATGTATTGCTGTTTTGTCATTGGAACCATTTGTCTCTTGTTGTCACAGAACCTGCCATACCACCAGGGGTCCCTACTTTGGGGAAGAGGACGGGAGCGACTACCATTTTGTCACGGAGGAAGACTTTCAGAACATGATTCACATGGTACATGTTTGAGATGGACTATGTTGCTGTGTGATTGAGCAGAATTACTGATCAACAAATCACCTTGCATCCGTTGTGTGATCAACATTAGCGATTCTGCCCCTCGCCTTGCTCAAACTGATCCCCTCAAACACACTGATAGTGTGTCAGTCTCAGATTAATTGCAATTCTTTCCGTTCGTAAAGATAAAATGTGAAGGTAAAACAATCCATGGTTAGCCCTGTCCATGACACCACCACATATTCATCGTCCTTCAGAATTTAAATATACAGTGTCTTCGGAAAGTATTCAGATCCCTTGACTTTTTCCACATTTTGCTACGTTACTACCTTACAAATCCTTAGGAATCTACACACAATACCTCATAATGACGCAGCGAAACAGGTTTTGAGATTTTTTTGCAAATGTCAACAACAACAAAAAACATTTTTAAAGTAAGATTTACATAAATATTCAGACCCTTTGCTATGAGACTCGAAATTGAGCTCAGGTGCATCCTGTTTCCATTGATCATCCTTGAGATGTTTCTACATCTTGATTGGAGTCCACCTATGGTAAATACAATTGATTGGACATGATTTGGAAAAGCACACACCTGTATATAAGGTCCCACAGTTGACAGTGCATGTCAGAGAAAAAACTAAGCCATGATGTCGAAGGAATTGTCCGTAGAGCTCCGAGACAGGATTTTGTTGAGGGTACCAAAACATTTCTGCAGCATTGAAGGTGCCCAAGAACACAATGGCCTCCATTATTCTTAGATGGAAGAAGTTTGGAACCACCAAGAATCTTCCTGGAGCTGGCCGCCGGCCAAACTGAGCAATCGGGGGAGAAGGGCCTTGGTCAGGGAGGTGACCAAGACCCTGATGGTCTCACTGACAGAGTTCTAGAGTTCCTCTGTGGAGACAACCATCTCTTCAGCACTCAACCAATCAGGCCTTTATGGTAGAGTGGCCAGACAGAAGCCACTCCTCAGTAAAAGGCACATGACAGCCCACTTTTAGTTAGCCAAAAGGCACCCAAAGACCCTCAGACCATGAGAAACAAGATTATCTGGTTTGATGAAACCAAGATTGAACTCTTTGGCCTGAATGCCAAGCGTCATGTTTGGAGGAAACACTGCGCTGAAGCATGGTGGTGGCAGCATCATGCTGTGGGGACCGGGAGACTAGTCCGGATTGAGGCAAAGATGAACGGAGCAAAGTACAGAGAGATCCTTGATGAAAACCTGCTCCAGAGCGCTCAGGACCTCAGACTGGGGCGAACGTTCACCTTCCAACAGGACAACGACCCTAAGCACACAGCCAAGACAATGCAGGGGTGGCTTCGGGGCAATGTCCATGAGTGGCCCAGCCAGAGCCCGGACTTGAACCCGATCGAACATCTCTGGAGAGACCTGAAAATAGCTGTGCAGCAACGCTCCACATCCAACCTGACAGAACTTGAGAGGATCTGCAGAGAAGAATGGGAGAAACTCCCCAAATAAAGGTGTGTCAAGCTTGTAGCGTCATACCCAAGAAAACTCAGGCTGTAATTGCTGCCAAAGGTGCTTCAACAAAGGGTCTGAATACTTACACTACCGTTCAAATGTTTGGGGTCACTTAGAAATGTCCTAGTTTTTGAAAGAAAAGCTATTTTTTTCTCCATTAAAATAACATCAAATTGATCAGAAATACAGTGTTGACATTTTTCATGTTGTAAATGAGTATTGTAGCTGGAAACGGCTGATTTTCTATGGAATATCTACATAGGCGTACAGAGGCCCATTTTCAGCAACCACCACTCCAGTGTTCCAATGGCATGTTGTGTTAGCTAATCCAAGTTTATCATTTTAAAATGCTAATTGATCATTAGAAACCCCTTTTGCAATTATGTTAGCACAGCTGAACACTGTTATGCGGATTAAAGAAGCAATAAAACTGTCCTTCTTTAGACTAGTTGAGTATCTGGAGCATCAGCATTTGTGGGTTCGATTCCAGGCTCAAAATGGCCAGAAACCAAGACTTTCTTCTGAAACTCGTCAGTCTATTCTTGATCTGAGAAATGAAGGCTATTTCATGCGAGAAATTGCCAAGAAACTGAAGATCTGGTACAACGCTGTGTACTACTCCCTTCACAAAACAGCGCAAACTGGCTCTAACCAGAATAGAAAGAGTGGGAGGCCCCTGTGCACAACTGAGCAAGAGGACAAGTACATTAGAGTGTCTAGTTTGAGGAACAGACACCTCACAAGTCCTCAACTGGCAGCTTCATTAAATAGTGCCCGCAAAACACCAGTCTCAACGTCAACAGTGAAGAGGCGACTCTGGGATGCTGGCCTTCTAGGCAGAGTTGCAAAGAAAAAGACATATCTCAGACTGGCCAATAAAAATAAAAGATTAAGATGGGCAAAAGAACACAGACACTGGACAGAGGAAGATGGAAAAAAAGTGTTCGGATCACAAAGAATAACATTCATGAGACGCAGAAAAAGTGAAAAGATGCTGGAGGAGTGCTTGATGCCATCTGTCAAGCATGGTGGAGGCAATGTGGTGGTCTGGGAGTGCTTTGGTGGTGGTAAAGTGGGAGATTTGTACAGAGTAAAAGGGATCTTGAAGAAGTAAGGCTATCACTCCATTTTGCAACGCCATGCCATACCCTGTGGACGGCGCTTAATTGGAGCCAATTTCCTCCTACAACAAGACAATGACCTAAAGCACAGCTCCAAACTATGCAATAACTATTTAGGGAAGAAGCAGTCAGCTGGTATTCTGTCTATAATGGTGTGGCCAGCACAGTCACCGGATCTCAACCCTATTGAGCTGTTGTGGGAGCAGCTTGACTGTATGGTACGTAAGAAGGGCCCATCAAACCAATCCAATTTGTGGGAGGTGCTTCAGGAAGCATGGGGTGAAATCTCTTCAGATTACCTCAACAAATTGACAACTAGAATGCCAAAGGTCTGCATGGCTGTAATTGCTACAAATGAAGGATTCTTTGACGAAAGTAAAGTTTGAAGGACACAGTTATTATTTCAATTAAAAATCATTATAACCATGTCAACGTCTTGACTATATTTCCTATTCATTTTGCAACTAATTTCATGTATGTTTTCATGGAAAACAAGGACATTTCTAGGTGTTACACTACCGTTCAAAAGTTTGGGGTATGTAGATGTGATATTTCAGTCGTGTTTTTTTTCATACATCTGCAAAAATGTAGAACAATCTGTTTTCTCTTTGTCATTATGGGGTATCGTGTGTAGATTCATTTAAAAAAAAACTTTTTTTAAATCAATTTTAGAATAAGGCTGTAACCTAACAAAATGTGGAAAAAGTCAAGGGTCAGCATACTTTCCGAAGGCACGGTTCATCCAGCCAGCAATTTATTTTGTGCAAATGTGTGTAGCCTAGACTTGTCTTCTGGTTTGAAGTTTTGTAAGTAGTTCTCTTCACTCTAAAAGACAGTAAATCAATTGTTATGTCATACTCAGTTATTGGCTACTTAAATATATTTCCTTATATCTAACATTTTTGACACTTCAAAGCACAAGAGTTATCACATATTCCCAAAGGAAGAACTCGTAGATATCCTACACGGGGGGGCCTTAGGTACTATATAGTATGCCTGCCCGGCCAACTTTATTTTAACTTGAGGCCCATTCATTTGTCTTTCTTAAGGTAAATTTGTAAGCGCCGTGGGGCCTTAATAAATAGAGATCTCTCTCACAGTGATATTAGGAGGAAACCCTTTGAAGTGGGGATCCTAGCCGTGCACACTGTAAAGTACAGAGGAAGGTTCTCAGGTGAAGTGGGGATCCTAGCCGTGCACACTGTAAAGTACAGAGGAAGGTTCTCAGGGGAAGTTCTTCAGACTGAAACCCTGATGAAGACTGCTTGCTGTGGAAACCTGGGCAGCTTTTCCTTTTCTTTAGACAGACTCCCTGGATCATTCAGTTCAGATGTAGACCCTCCCTCCCTTATCACATACCTACATCACAGACTCCCTGGATCATTCAGACCAGTTCAGATGTAGACCCTTCCTCCCTTATCACATACCTACATCACAGACTCCCTGGATCATTCAGACCAGTTCAGATGTAGACCCTCCCTCCCTTATCACATACCTACATCACAGACTCCCTGGATCATTCAGTTCAGATGTAGACCCTTCCTCCCTTATCACATACCTACATCACAGACTCCCTGGATCATTCAGACCAGTTCAGATGTAGACCCTCCCTCCCTTATCACATACCTACATCACAGACTCCCTGGATCATTCAGACCAGTTCAGATGTAGACCCTCCCTCCCTTATCACATACCTACATCACAGACTCCCTGGATCATTCAGTTCAGATGTAGACCCTCCCTCCCTTATCACATACCTACATCACAGACTCCCTGGATCATTCAGACCAGTTCAGATGTAGACCCTCCCTCCCTTATCACATACAGTGGGGAGAACAAGTATTTGATACACTGCCGATTTTGCAGGTTTTCCTACTTACAAAGCATGTAGAGGTCTGTAATTTTTATCATAGGTACACTTCAACTATGAGAGACGGAATCTAAAACAAAAATCCAGAAAATCACATTGTATGATTTTTAAGTAATTCATTTGCATTTTATTGCATGACATAAGTATTTGATACATCAGAAAAGCAGAACTTAATATTTGGTACAGAAACCTTTGTTTGCAATTACAGAGATCATACGTTTCCTGTAGTTCTTGACTAGGTTTGCACACACTGCAGCAGGGATTTTGGCCCACTCCTCCCTACAGATCTTCTCCAGATCCTTCAGGTTTCGGGGCTGTCGCTGGGCAATACGGAGTTTCAGCTCCCTCCAAAGATTTTCTATTGGGTTCAGGTCTGGAGACTGGCTAGGCCACTCCAGGACCTTGAGATGCTTCTTACGGAGCCACTCCTTAGTTGCCATGGCTGTGTGCTTCGTGTCGTTGTCATGCTGGAAGACCCAGCCACGACCCATCTTCAATGCTCTTACTGAGGGAAGGAGGTTGTTGGCCAAGATCTCGCGATACATGGCCCCATCCATCCTCCCCTCAATACGGTGCAGTCGTCCTGTCCCCTTTGCAGAAAAGCATCCCCAAAGAATGATGTTTCCACCTCCATGCTTCACGGTTGGGATGGTGTTCTTGGGGTTGTACTCATACTTCTTCTTCCTCCAAACACGGCGAGTGGAGTTAGACCAAAAAGCTCTATTTTTGTCTCATCAGACCACATGACCTTCTCCCATTCCTCCTCTGGATCATCCAGATGGTCATTGGCAAACTTCAGACAGGCCTGGACATGCACTGGCTTAAGCAGGGGGACCTTGCGTGCGCTGCAGGATTTTAATCCATGACGGCGTAGTGTGTTACTAATGGTTTTCTTTGAGACTGTGGTCCCAGCTCTCTTCAGGTCATTGACCAGGTTCTGCCGTGTAGTTCTGGGGTGATCCCTCACCTTCCTCATGATCATTGATGCCCCACGAGGTGAAATCTTGCATGGAGCCCCAGACCGAGGGTGATTGGCCGGAATTACTTCCGGCGCCGAAAAGAGATGGCCGCCTCGCTTCGCGTTCCTTGGAAAATATGCAGTTTTTTGTTTTTTTATGTGTTATTTCTTACATCGGTACCCCAGGTAATCTTAGGTTTCATTACATACAGTCGGGAGGAACTACTGAATATACGATTAACGTCAACTCATCATCGTTCCTACCAGGAATATGACTTTCCCGAAACGGATCCAGTGTTTTGCCTTCCACCCAATACAATGGATCTGATCCCAGCCGGCGACCCTGTGCGACGCCGAAAAAGGGGCAAACGAGGCGGTCTCGTGGTCAGGCTTCGGAGACGGGCACATCGCGCTCCACTCCCTAGCATACTACTCGCCAATGTCCAGTCTCTTGACAATAAGGTTGATGAAATCCGAGCACGGGTAGCATTCCAGAGAGACATCAGGGATTGCAACGTGCTCTGCTTCACGGAAACATGGCTAACTCAAGGGACGCTAACGGAGTCGGTGCAGCCAGCTGGTTTCTTCATGCATCGCGCCGACAGAAACAAACATCTTTCCGGTAAGAAGAGGGGCGGGGGGGTATGCCTTATGATTAACGAGAAGTGGTGTGATCATCATAACAACACACAGGAACTCAAGTCATTCTGTTCACCTGATCTAGAACTCCTCACAATCAAATGTCGACCGCATTATCTACCAAGGGAATTCTCTTCAATCATAATCACAGCCGTATATATTCCCCCCCAAGCAGACACATCGATGGCCCTGAACGAACTTTATCTGACTCTTTGTAAACTGGAAACCACACACCCTGAGGCTGCATTCATCGTAGCTGGGGATTTTAACAAGGCTAATCTAAAAACAAAACTTCCTAAATTCTATCAGCATATCGATTGTGCTACCAGGGCTGGAAAAACCCTAGATCATTGTTATACTAATTTCCGCGACGCATATAAGGCCCTCCCCCGCCCCCCTTTCGGAAAAGCTGACCACGACTCCATTTTGTTGATTCCAGCCTACAAACAGAAACTCAAACAACAAGCTCCCGCGCTCAGGTCTGTTCAACGCTGGTCCGACCAATCTGAATCCACGCTTCAAGACTGCTTCGATCACGCGGATTGGAATATGTTCCGCATCGCGTCCAACAACAATATTGACGAATATGCTGATTCGGTGAGCGAGTTCATTAGGAAGTGCATTGACGATGTCGTACCCACAGCAACGATAAAAACATTCCCAAACCAGAAACCGTGGATTGACGGCAGCATTCGCGTGAAACTGAAAGCGCGAACCACTGCTTTTAACCAGGGCAAGGTGACCGGAAGCATGACCGAATACAAACAGTGTAGCTATTCTCTCCGCAAGGCAATCAAACAGGCTAAGTCCCAGTACAGAGACAAAATCGAGTCGCAATTCAACAGCTCAGACACAAGAGGTATGTGGCAGGGTCTACAGTCAATCACGGATTACAAAAAGAAAACCAGCCCCGTCGCGGACCAGGATGTCTTGCTCCCAGACAGGCTAAACAACTTTTTTGCCCGCTTTGAGGACAATACAGTGCCACTGACACGGCCCCCTACCAAAACCTGCGGGCTCTCCTTCACTGCAGCCGAGGTGAGTAAAACATTTAAACGTGTTAACCCTCGCAAGGCTGCAGGCCCAGACGGCATTCCCAGCCGCGTCCTCAGAGCATGCGCAGACCAGCTGGCTGGTGTGTTTACGGACATATTCAATCAATCCTTATCCCAGTCTGCTGTTCCCACATGCTTCAAGAGGGCCACCATTGTTCCTGTTCCCAAGAAAGCTAAGGTAACTGAGCTAAACGACTACCGCCCCGTAGCACTCACTTCCGTCATCATGAAGTGCTTTGAGAGACTAGTCAAGGACCATATCACCTCCACCCTACCGGACACCCTAGACCCACTCCAATTTGCTTACCGACCCAATAGGTCCACAGACGACGCAATCGCAACCACACTGCACACTGCCCTAACCCATCTGGACAAGAGGAATACCCATGTGAGAATGCTGTTCATCGATTACAGCTCAGCATTTAACACCATAGTACCCTCCAAACTCGTCATCAAGCTCGAGACCCTGGGTCTCGACCCCGCCCTGTGCAACTGGGTCCTGGACTTCCTGACGGGCCGCCCCCAGGTGGTGAGGGTAGGTAACAACATCTCCACCCCGCTGATCCTCAACACTGGGGCCCCACAAGGGTGCGTTCTGAGCCCTCTCCTGTACTCCCTGTTCACCCACGACTGCGTGGCCATGCACGCCTCCAACTCAATCATCAAGTTTGCGGATGACACTACAGTGGTAGGCTTGATTACCAACAACGACGAGACGGCCTACAGGGAGGAGGTGAGGGCCCTCGGAGTGTGGTGTCAGGAAAATAACCTCACACTCAACGTCAACAAAACAAAGGAGATGATTGTGGACTTCAGGAAACAGCAGAGGGAGCACCCCCCTATCCACATCGACGGGTCAGTAGTGGAGAAGGTGGAAAGTTTTAAGTTCCTCGGTGTACACATCACGGACAAACTGAATTGGTCCACCCACACAGACAGCGTTGTGAAGAAGGCGCAGCAGCGCCTCTTCAACCTCAGGAGGCTGAAGAAATTCGGCTTGTCACCAAAAGCACTCACAAACTTCTACAGATGCACAATCGAGAGCATCCTGTCGGGCTGTATCACCGCCTGGTACGGCAACTGCTCCGCCCACAACCGTAAGGCTCTCCAGAGGGTAGTGAGGTCTGCAGAACGCATCACCAGGGGCAAACTACCTGCCCTCCAGGACACCTACACCACCCGATGTCACAGGAAGGCCATAATGATCATCAAGGACAACAACCACCCAAGCCACTGCCTGTTCACCCCGCTATCATCCAGAAGGCGAGGTCAGTACAGGTGCATCAAAGCAGGGACCGAGAGACTGAAAAACAGCTTCTATCTCAAGGCCATCAGACTGTTAAACAGCCACCACTAACATTTAGCGGCCGCTGCCAACATACTGACTCAACTCCAGCCACTTTAAAAATGGGAATTGATGGAAATTATGTAAAAATGTACCACTAGCCACTTTAAACAATGCCACTTAATATAATGTTTACATACCCTACATTACCCATCTCATATGTATATACTGTACTCTATATCATCTACTGCATCTTGCCATCTTTATGTAATACATGTACCACTAGCCACTTTAAACTATGCCACTTTATGTTTACATACCCTACAGTACTCATCTCATATGTATATACCGTACTCTATACCATCTACTGCATCTGCCATGCCGTTCTGTACCACCACTCATTCATATATCTTTATGTACATATTCTTTATCCCTTTACACTTGTGTGTGTGTGTGTAAGGTAGTAGTTGTGGAATTGTTAGGTTAGATTACTTGTTGGTTATTACTGCATTGTCGGAACTAGAAGCACAAGCATTTCGCTACACTCGCATTAACATCTGCTAACCATGTGTATGTGACTAATAAAATTTGATTTGATTTGATTTGATTTGATTGACCGTCAACTTGAACTTCTTCCATTTTCTAATAATTGCGCCAACAGTTGTTTCCTTCTCACCAAGCTGCTTGCCTATTGTCCTGTAGCCCATCCCAGCCTTGTGCAGGTCTACAATTTTATCCCTGATGTCCTTACACAGCTCTCTGGTCTTGGCCATTGTGGAGAGGTTGGAATCTGTTTGATTGAGTGTGTGGACAGGTGTCTTTTATACAGGTAACGAGTTCAAACAGGTGCAGTTAATACAGGTAATGAGTGGAGAACAGGAGGGCTTCTTAAAGAAAAACTAACAGGTCTGTGAGAGCCGGAATTCTTACTGGTTGGTAGGTGATCAAATACTTAGGTCATGCAATAAAATGCAAATTAATTATTTAAAAATCATACAATGTGATTTTCTGGATTTTTGTTTTAGATTCCGTCTCTCACAGTTGAAGTGTACCTATGATAAAAATTACAGACGTCTACATGCTTTGTAAGTAGGAAAACCTGCAAAATCGGCAGTGTATCAAATACTTGTTCTCCCCACTGTACCTACATCACAGACTCCCTGGATCATTCAGACCAGTTCAGATGTAGACCCTTCCTCCCTTATCACATACCTACATCACAGACTCCCTGGATCATTCAGACCACGTCAGACCAGTTCAGATGGAGACAGAAACATACAGTGCCTTCGGAAAGTATTCAGACCCCTTCTCTTTCTCCACATTTTGTTACGTTACAGCCTTATTCTTAAATGGATTAAATAAATCCTCATCAATCTACACACAATGCACTGTACATCAGACTCGTATGCCCAACCAACCACACACACACACACACACACACACACACACACACACACACACACACACACACACACACACACACACACACACACAGCTCCATCCTGAAAATGTGCCTCAATCAGTAGGTCCTTGTGCTTGTTTTATTGTTCCAACTAGCCTGTCAACAGAGGAACGATAAGGGTGCTTTGTAATTTGGGCCTGATGGTTTCCAACCCTCTAAAAGTAGGGGATGAGGTTTAGCACGACAAGGGTCGAGCTCCTGAGGGAGTCTCAATAGTCAGTAGGGCACAACTTATATCAGAACATCAACAAGAAATGTGATATCTAGAATGTGGGCATGAGAGCCTTACCAATTCTATGTGTTCCATTTCTATCTGAATATTGGGAAAAAGTGTAGCCTACCTTGAGAGTAGGTTACAGTCCTCAGAGCTGTCCGTAGGGTCGTAAAGCGTGATGGATCGTAACGCCGAGCATATCGGCTTCAGGTGCAAGTAGACGAGGGGTCAAAGGGAGCGGCTGTGTGAACTACAGGGTAGCAGGGGAACTGATGGTACCTCTGTAGGGTCAGGAGTTCACCTCACAGGTGGGGACATTATAGCTGCGGTTGTTACTCTTCTCTGGACATAGCAGGGGTCGTGAAGGACCCAGTAGGTCCATCGAAGACCACTTCCATTTTGGAATATGAATTTGACTCTTAACTAAATAAATGTTGCACCCCACGATAGTTGACTGTCCCAACTCACAGCTTTCTGTTAACTTTTGTTTTCTCTCTTTTTGCCTCCCCCCCTGTCTGTCTGTCTGTCTGTCTGTCTGTCTGTCTGTCTGTCTGTCTGTCTGTCTGTCTGTCTGTCTGTCTGTCTGTCTGTCTGTCTGTCTGTCTGTCTGTCTGTCTGTCTGTCTGTCTGTCTGTCTTTCCTTCTCCCTCTGCTCCTCCATTCTCTGTCTTCTCTCTCTCAGGGTAAATTCCTCCAGACGATGCAGTATGCGGGCCACTGGTATGGTCTGTCTCGTGAGGCCATAGAAGCCGTGGCCAGGGAGGGCCTGGCCTGCTGTGTGCACATGGAGCTGGAGGTGGGCGTCAACACACACACATTCACATAGCCCAGCAGCATCAAATTGAAAGGCTAATTTTCTCTATACTGTTCTCCCAGGGCGTGTTCAGTCTGAAGAACAGCCACTTTGAGCCGCGTTACATCCTGATGATCCCCACAGACAAGGAGCAGTACGGCAGGCGGCTGAGGACCAGAGCTCTGTACACCCGGACCCAGATAGATAAGGCTGTAGCCCGCGTGGATACATACGCCCTGATCAACAGAGTACGCCCAGGCTTCTTCGACAACGTCATCCCCTGTGGTACGTAGCTGATGATGATGCAGACCAGTATATAGAATATAGATACAGTGGGGCAAAAAAGTATTTAGTCAGCCACCAATTGTGCAAGTTCTCCGACTTAAAAAGATGAGAGAGGCCTGTAATTTTCATCATAGGTACACTTCAACTATGACAGACAAAATGAGAAAAAACAATCCAGAAAATCACATTGTAGGATTTTTAATGAATTTATTTGCAAATTATGGTGGAAAATAAGTATTTATTTTAGAAGTAGAACACAACTAATTGGCTCAAATGCTTTAAGAAGGAAAGAAATTCTACAAATTAACTTTTAACAAGGCACACCTGTTAATTGAAATGCATTCCATGTGACTACCTCATGAAGCTGGTTGAGAGAATGCCAAGAGTGTGCAAAGCTGTCATCAAGGCAAAGGGTGGCTACTTCGAAGAATCTCAAATATAAAATAAAATATGTTTTATTTGTTTAACACTTTTATGGTTACTACATGATTCCATATGTGTTATTTCATAGTTATGATGTCTAGACTATTATTCTACAATGTAGAAAATAGTAATAAATAAAGAAAAACCCTGGAATGAGTAGGTGTGTCTCGACTTTTGACTGGTACTGTAGTTGCATACCCATGTTGTCTATCATGGTTTTAATGGTTCTTGTGATGGTTTTCACTCCATGAACCAACTAAAGCTTTCAGAGTTGACCTGTGTCCTACCATATGAAGAAACAAAAAATGTCTGGCCACAACCAAAGGTGCGTTCCTATTGAAACTACCTTCAACTGTCCAGTGAAAATCTTACTTTTAAAAGTTCATGTTCTCTTACCCAATTAATATTGTTGGCGTGTCCTTTATTCGTATTTGTGTCCAAAGCATAAATTAGAGAGAAAAAACCCCACCTCAAACTTGTATCTCAAACAGACCATTTAAAAAATGCTTGCTATTTACTTACCGGCTAATATAGCCAATCAGTGGCCTACTCGCGTGAATATTTTTAATGACCGGTATATGCCCACGCCATTCCAAACCAGAAAATCTGCTTTTTAACATACTTAATTACCATCTTTTGGAAGGAAAACTATTTCACTAATATTGTAAAAAATGATAGGTCATATTTCTGAGATATCTGGAAACTCTGGACAGTGACTTTAAGAGATTTATCTAAAGAATCTAACGTCTGGCGAGGTGTGTGTGTGTGTGTGTGTGTGTGTGTGTGTGTGTGTGTGTGTGTGTGTGTGTGTGTGTGTGTGTGTGTGTGTGTGTGTGTGTGTGTGTGTGTGTGTGGACACGACAGGGATGCGAAGAAAGATACGCAGACACGCTGTACTAATGTATGGAGATTATTTTAATAGTGTGTGTGTGTGTTCAGATGAGCCAGTGGAGGCATACAGAACCCTGAGGCAGGTGGTGAAGGACTATCTGGGAGTGGAGGAGCAGGGAGGAGAGGACCAGAGCACCACAGACACCCCAGACAACACCTCCACAGGTGGGTGTGTGTGTTTGTGTGCATTACAGCACATACAGTGGGGAGAACAAGTATTTGATACACTACCGATTTTGCAGGTTTTCCTACTTACAAAGCATGTAGAGGTCTGTCATTTTTATCATAGGTACACTTCAACTGTGAGAGACGGAATCTAAAACTAAAATCCAGAAAATCACATTGTATGATTTTTAAGTAATTCATTTGCATTTTATTGCATGACATAAGTATTTGATCACCTACCAACTAGTAAGAATTCCGTCTCTCACAGACCTGTTAGGTTTTTTTTAAGACGCACTCCTGTTCTCCACTCATTACCTGTATTAACTGCACCTGTTTGAACTCGTTACCTGTATAAAAGACACCTGTCCACACACTCAATCAAACAGACTCCAACCTCTCCACAATGGCCAAGACCAGAGAGCTGTGTAAGGACATCAGGGGTAAAATTGTAGACCTGCACAAGGCTGGGATGGGCTACAGGACAATAGGCAAGCAGCTTGGTGAGAAGGCAACAACTGTTGGCGCAATTATTAGAAAATGGAAGAAGATGAAGATGACGGTCAATCACCCTCGGTCTGGGGCTCCATGCAAAATCTCACCTCGTGGGGCATCAATGATCATGAGGAAGGTGAGGGATCAGCCCAGAACTACACGGCAGGACCTGGTCAATGACCTGAAGAGAGCTGGGACCACAGTCTCAAAGAAAACCATTAGTAACACACTACACCGTCATGGATTAAAATCCTGTAGCGCACGCAAGGTCCCCCTGCTCAAGCCAGCGCATGTCCAGGCCCGTCTGAAGACTGCCAATGACCATCTGGATGATCCAGAGGAGGAATGGGAGAAGGTCATGTGGTCTGATGAGACAAAAATAGAGCACTTTGGTCTAAACGCCACTCGCCGTGTTTGGAGGAAGAAGAAGGATGAGTACAACCCCAAGAACACCATCCCAACCGTGAAGCATGGAGGTGGAAACATCATTCTTTGGGGATGCTTTTCTGCTAAGGGGACAGGACGACTGCACCGTATTGAGGGGAGGATGGATGGGGCCATGTATCGCGAGATCTTGGCCAACAACCTCCTTCCCTCAGTAAGAGCATTGAAGATGGGTCGTGGCTGGGTCTTCCAGCATGACAACGACCCGAAACACACAGCCAGGGCAACTAAGGAGTGGCTCCGTAAGAAGCATCTCAAGGTCCTGGAGTGGCCTAGCCAGTCTCCAGACCTGAACCCAATAGAAAATCTTTGGAGGGAGCTGAAAGTCCGTATTGCCCAGCGACAGCCCCGAAACCTGAAGGATCTGGAGAAGGTCTGTATGGAGGAGTGGGCCAAAATCCCTGCTGCAGTGTGTGCAAACCTGGTCAAGAACTACAGGCAACGTATGATCTCTGTAATTGCAAACAAAGGTTTCTGTACCAAATATTAAGTTCTGCTTTTCTGATGTATCAAATACTTATGTCATGCAATAAAATGCAAATTAATTACTTAAAAATCATACAATGTGATTTTCTGGATTTTTGTAGATTGTAGATTTGTAGATTCCATCTCTCACAGTTGAAGTGTACCTATGATAAAAATTACAGACCTCTACATGCTTTGTAAGTAGGAAAACCTGCAAAATCGGCAGTGTTTCAAATACTTGTTCTCTCCACTGTATATGTGCGACCAAGTGTGTCATTAACGTGTCAGCATCTGTGACAGAGTTGAAGAGGTACTCCTTAGTGGACGAGGCGCTCCCAGCCCCCTCCACCAGGCCAGAGACAGTCTTTATGTCCCGCTCCGCTCCAGACATGGACCCCTCGGACCAACACTGTAGGAAGTACTACAACAAGGTTCAGGCCCAGCTCACCCCACAGAAGACCTCAGCAGTGAGTCACAACACACACACATGTCAGTAGTCACCAACCCTGCACCTGGTCAACTATGCTATTCAGGCTTTTGTTTCAGCCCAGCACTCATTTGTCTGATTCAACCAATCAAGGTCTTGGTGAGCAGTTGATTAGTTGGATCTGACTGATCCAGTCCTGAGGAACCAGGTGTGTGCACTCTGGCCAAACATTGATTAATCAACGTAGTGCCAGGATGAAAGAGATAACAGCTGCACTGTAGACCTGGAGGACAGGAGTCCTACACCTAGGGTCAGTAAGGCAGGGTATATTGCAGGTAGTTTGGCAACCCTAGGTGAACCCCCTGTGCCAAGGCTGTCTGCCTTGTGCTATTGATCACAATGATCTAGATCAGGGTGCTCAACTCTGACCCCACGAGGTCCGGAGCCTGCTGGTTTTCTGTTCTTCCTGATCATTAATTGCACACACCTGGTGTCCCAGGTCTAAATCAGTCCCTGATTAGAGGGGAACAATGTCAAACTGCAGTGGAATTGGCGTCGAGGTCCAGAGTTGAGTTTGAGGGATCTAGCTCAATCATCTGACTGATTGATATCAGGGTAGACATTGCTGAGCTAGATAACCTTATTCATCCACGCCAGTGTCATGTTTAAATACTGTATCTCTCTCTCTGGGCCGTACGAGCAGGCCTCCATCCACAGACACAGCGTCATGTTTAAATACTGTATCTCTCTCTCTGGGCCGTACGAGCAGGCCTCCATCCACAGACACAGCGTCATGTTTAAATACTGTATCTCTCTCTCTGGGCTGTAGGAGCTGGCCTCCATCCACAGACACAGCGTCATGTTTAAATACTGTATCTCTCTCTCTGGGCCGTAGGAGCTGGCCTCCATCCACAGACACAGCGTCATGTTTAAATACTGTATCTCTCTCTCTCTGGGCCGTAGGAGCTGGCCTCCATCCACAGAGTCATGTTTAAATACTGTATCTCTCTCTCTGGGCCGTAGGAGCTGGCCTCCATCCACAGACACAGCGTCATGTTTAAATACTGTATCTCTCTGGGCCGTAGGAGCTGGCTTCCATCCACAGACACAGCATCATGTTTAAATACTGTATCTCTCTCTCTGGGCCGTAGGAGCTGGCCTCCATCCACAGACACAGCATCATGTTTAAATACTGTATCTCTCTCTCTGGGCCGTAGGAGCTGGCCTCCATCCACAGACACAGCATCATGTTTAAATACTGTATCTCTCTCTCTGGGCCGTAGGAGCTGGCCTCCATCCACAGACACAGCGTCATGTTTAAATACTGTATCTCTCTGGGCCGTAGGAGCTGGCCTCCATCCACAGACACAGCGTCATGTTTAAATACTGTATCTCTCTCTCTGGGCCGTAGGAGCTGGCCTCCATCCACAGACACAGCGTCATGTTTAAATACTGTATCTCTCTCTCTGGGCCGTAGGAGCTGGCCTCCATCCACAGACACAGCGTCATGTTTAAATACTGTATCTCTCTCTCTGGGCCGTAGGAGCTGGCCTCCATCCACAGACACAGCATCATGTTTAAATACTGTATCTTTCTGGGCCG
Organism: Salvelinus alpinus; assembly: GCF_045679555.1. Classification (NCBI taxonomy): domain Eukaryota; kingdom Metazoa; phylum Chordata; class Actinopteri; order Salmoniformes; family Salmonidae; genus Salvelinus; species Salvelinus alpinus. Next base: position 24,208,094 of record NC_092096.1, read on the forward strand.
TAGGAGCTGGCCTCCATCCACAGACACAGCGTCATGTTTAAATACTGTATCTCTCTCTCTCTGGGCCGTAGGAGCTGGCCTCCATCCACAGACACAGCATCATGTTTAAATACTGTATCTCTCTGGGCCGTAGGAGCTGGCCTCCATCCACAGACACAGCATCATGTTTAAATACTGTATCTCTCTGGGCCGTAGGAGCTGGCCTCCATCCACAGACGGCAGCAGCTGGTCAGAGAGGCTCTGATGGGGAAGAGTCCCAGAGCCTACACCCAGCTCTTCAAGAGGTACACTATACCCTACCACTCAGACTTGATTGGAGTGTACACTTCAAATCAACAGCTATTCTAGGCATCAACAGCCTCTCCTGTTGTCCTGATTGGCCACATTTGACCCTGATGTTGAAGTGGCAGGTTACAAGGTCATGTGGTAGAATGGTGTTGTATTGCATGCCAACAGCAGAGGGAGCTAGAGAGGTCATGGTGAAAAGTGTGTTTGTGTATGTTTGCGTGCGTGCAAGCTTGCATGCATGTGTGTGGCTTCTCAGTTAGGACCCTAGGTTCTTCAAAGACTGATCCAGGAAGTCATTGTACAGCTCTGTTCACCAAATACCAGTGCTGTAGATTTAGCCAATCAGCCATCTCCTCTCATGTTCCGACCCAGAGCTATTCTCTCTCTGGTAGACCTGCTCTCCAATGGCCCGGAAGTCATATGGCTTGGTAATCAGCTCTAACCACCCACAAGGGTGGGGTGTGTGTGTGGGTGTGTGTGTGTGTGGGGGGGGTGTTAGGAGTCCAGTGTGTGTGTGTGTTAGGAGTCCAGTGTGTGTGTGTGTTAGGAGTCCAGTGTGTGTGTGTTAGGAGTCCAGTGTGTGTGTGTTAGGAGTCCAGTGTGTGTGTGTTAGGAGTCCAGTGTGTGTTAGGAGTACAGTTCACCCCTGCTGCCATTCACACTCGAGCTGACAGGAGATATCCTCTGTCTAGTTCTGCATCATGTCTCATGTTTTACTGAGACTGTGTTTTCAGATGCATGTTGGGTAGGATGGTCACCTTCAGAACAATACCAACTGTGTGTGTTTATATTTTATGTGTGAGAAACGCATACAAACATCTCTTGAGATTGAAGGTAGTCAGCGATGCACGGTGTAAACAGCAATATCAGGCCGACTTCTGCAACAACTAAGAGTATGAATCACAAGGCCCCATAGCGATCATGTTGCGTGAAGCGCATCTGTGCACAGATGTTTGTGTGCTACGTCTTGCATCGCGCTCCGCTGCAATATCCTGCTGCTCCTGGCAACCTCATCACTGAGTCTGTTTAAAGTGATAGATTTCATATCAGATGTTGTTATAAAGAACCTCTGCATATCACCACTGTGTTGCAGCTACAATCTCTTACCAAGCTAGTGATACTATCATGTTGCCGTTATCATGTTATGACATGTTATGTGTAAGATTTATGTGTGTGTGTGTGTGTGTGTGTGTGTCTCCCAGGAGTGTTCACACAGCTCCATCATCATTGGCCTCTCAGATGCAGCGGGACCCCGCCCTCTCATCCCCCATGATGCCTAGAGCCAGCCATGACGGACAACACAACCACTCAGAGAATAACAGGTCTGTACCCAACACACACACACACACACACACACACACACACACACACACACACACACACACACACACACACACACTATTATAGTCTCAACTTGTATAGTCTCAACTATATCCTCTGCTATTGTATTTATATAGTATAATTCCCTAGGGGACCGTCTAGCATCCACTGTAATGCTGATCTTTATTCTTTTCTAATAGACTGAAACGTACCAACCTGCACAGTTCATATCTATCTTATTATGATTGATCAAGAGCAGTGCACACACTTGTGTTAGTATTCACTGGCTGACCTTATGTAGTAGTATTCACTGGCTGACCTTATGTAGTAGTATTCACTGGCTGACCTTATGTAGTAGTATTCACTGGCTGACCTTATGTGTTAGTATTCACTGGCTGACCTTATGTACTAGTATTCACTGGCTGACCTTATGTATTAGTATTCACTGGCTGACCTTATGTGTTAGTATTCACTGGCTGACCGTATGTACTAGTATTCACTGGCTGACCTTATGTACTAGTATTCACTGGCTGACCTTATGTACTAGTATTCACTGGCTGACCTTATGTGTTAGTGTTCACTGGCTGACCTTATGTGTTAGTTTTCCCTGGCTGACCTTATGTACTAGTATTCACTGGCTGACCTTATGTGTTAGTATTCACTGGCTGACCGTATGTACTAGTATTCACTGGCTGACCTTATGTATTAGTATTCACTGGCTGACCTTATGTATTAGTATTCACTGGCTGACCTTATGTGTTAGTATTCACTGGCTGACCTTATGTGTTAGTATTCACTGGCTGACCTTATGTGTTAGTATTCACTGGCTGACCTTATGTATTAGTATTCACTGGCTGACCTTATGTGTTAGTATTCACTGGCTGACCTTATGTGTTAGTATTCACTGGCTGACCGTATGTACTAGTATTCACTGGCTGACCTTATGTACTAGTATTCACTGGCTGACCTTATGTATTAGTATTCACTGGCTGACCTTATGTGTTAGTATTCACTGGCTGACCGTATGTACTAGTATTCACTGGCTGACCTTATGTATTAGTATTCACTGGCTGACCTTATGTGTTAGTATTCACTGGCTGACCTTATGTACTAGTATTCACTGGCTGACCTTATGTATTAGTATTCACTGGCTGACCGTATGTACTAGTATTCACTGGCTGACCTTATGTACTAGTATTCACTGGCTGACCTTATGTACTAGTATTCACTGGCTGACCTTATGTATTAGTATTCACTGGCTGACCTTATGTACTAGTATTCACTGGCTGACCTTATGTACTAGTATTCACCGGCTGACCTTATGTAGTAGTATTCACTGGCTGACCTTATGTATTATTATTCACTGGCTGACCTTATGTGTTAGTATTCACTGGCTGACCGTATGTGTTAGTATTCACTGGCTGACCATATGTACTAGTATTCACTTGCTGACCTTATGTATTAGTATTCACTGGCTGACCTTATGTACTAGTATTCACTGGCTGACCTTATGTACTAGTATTCACTGGCTGACCTTATGTGTTAGTATTCACTGGCTGACCTTATGTGTTACTATTCACTGGCTGACCTTATGTACTAGTATTGACTGGCTGACCTTATGTATTAGTATTCACTGGCTGACCTTATGTGTTAGTATTCACTGGCTGACCTTATGTGTTAGTATTCACTGGCTGACCTTATGTGTTAGTATTCACTGGCTGACCTTATGTACTAGTATTCACTGGCTGACCTTATGTGTTAGTATTCACTGGCTGACCTTATGTGTTAGTATTCACTGGCTGGCCTTATGTACTAGTATTCACTGGCTGACCTTATGTGTTCAAGAGCTTCTTCTTTACTGAGTTCTCGGGTAACAACTCCACACCATCTGGGGGCAAGTCTCTGTACACCTAAACATTGATGGATATCTGTCCTTGCTAATGCCTCCTCCCTGTGTACACAGGAATAACCATTAACACAGCTTACGACTTACACCGGTGAAATAAGCATTTCTATGTATACAGCATGTCTGAGAGCTGAAGGTCATTTATTAATGTCGAACCAACAGGGAGTTTAGGTTTACGGGAGGAAGTCCCTCACATCAGCAAATTACTGCCACTAAGTGATTTTCTGAACTCTTTTCTTGTGACCTGTAAAGTAGTGTTGTTGTGCTTGTGATTTAGTTGAAATAGCTGTGCCATTCCAGCAACTCTATTTCACTGAATAACTTCTTTCATTATTGATTGAATAGATCTTTCTAAAATGCTCCTCGTTGGCTTTGGATTGAAATATAGGCGTTGGAGGTGTTTTAGAATGTCCTTGGGTAGTCAGTTATTCATAGCAACCAATCCATTAAAAAACCAAGATGTTCAAAAGAATGATGTCTGAACCTATCCCAAGCCAAAGTCCATGGAATGACATACCTAATGACATACAGTGCATTCGGAAAGTATTCAGACCCCTTGACTTTTTCCCAAAAAATGAACGTTACAGCCTTATTCTAAAATAGATTACTTTTTTTTTTGTATCAATCTACACACAATACCCCATAAAAAACAGATTGCTTGAAATTTTTGCTAATTTATCCCCAAAAAATGAAACATACCTTATTTACATAAGTATTCAGACCCTTTGCTATGAGACTCGAAATTGATCTCAGAACCATCCTGTTTCTGTTGATCATCCTTGATGTTTCTGTTGATCATCCTTGATGTTTCTGTTGATCATCCTTGATGTTTCTGTTGATCATCCTTGATGTTTCTATTGATCATCCTTGATGTTTCCACAACTTGATTGGAGTTCACCTTTGGTAAATTTGATTGGACATGATTTGGAAAGGCACACATCTGTCTATATACAGTAAGGTCCCACAGTTGACAGTGCATGTCAGAGCAAAAACCAAGCCATGAGGTCGAAGGAAGAGCTCAGAGACGAGGCACAGATCTGGAGAAGAGTACCAGAAAATGTATGCAGCATTGAAGGTCCCCAAGAACACAGTGGCCTCCATCATTCTTAAATGGAAGAAGTTTGGAACCATCAAGACTCTCTTCCTAGAGCTGGCCGGATCGAGGCAAAGATGAACGGGGCAAAGTACAGAGAGATCCTTGATGAAAACCTGCTCCAGAGCGCTCAGGACCTCAGACTGGGGCGAACGTTCACCTTCAAACAGGACAATGACCCTAAGCGCACAGCCAAGACAACGCAGGAGTGGCTTCGGGGCAATGTCCATGAGTGGCCCAGCCAGAGCCCGGACTTGAACCTGATCGAACATCTCTGAAGAGACCTGAAAATAGCTGTGCAGCAACGCTCCTCATCCAACCTGACTGAGCTTGAGAGGATCTGCAGAGAAGAATGGGAGAAACTCCCCAAATACAGGTGTGCCAAGCTTGTAGCGTCATACTCAAGAAGTAATCACTGCCAAAGGTGCTTCAACAAAGTACTGAGTAAAGGGTCTGAATACTTATGTAAATGTGATATTTAAAAAAATATATAAATTAGCAACGATGTCCAAAAAACAGTGTTTGCTTTGTCATTATGGGGTATTGTGTGTATTGATGAGGGAAAAATATATTTAATCAATTTTAGAATAAGGCTGTAATGTAACAAAATTTGTAAGAATTCAAGGGGTCTGAATATTTTCCCGAATGCACTGTACCTAATGACATGACCTCCATTAATTGGTACAAATTTATTCCAGTTTTCATGGCTATAAAAGATCTTGAAGTCTGCGTGCTTAGGCCAATTTGCCTTCAACACAGACTGTCTGATACCACCTGTATGGGACATGTTTTACCTGTCTCTCGCTCTATGGGACATATTTGGCGGAGGAGTGTCTTATCGCTGATGGCACTTTCCATCACTTTCTCTCCTCCTCAAGTATATGGTTTCACAACAGAATATGTTCCTGACAGCCCTATGAGAAGGAGGGGTTGTGTCAGTGTGAGACTGGGACAGAGCCAACCTGCCAATGAGACTTTAATGCTGCGTGTCAGGTTTCTACCAGTCTATCTACTGTAACAGTAATGTACGTACACACACTTGGCAGCTCCATTGCTTTCTCCTTTTCACTTGTCTTTATTATTTCTCTGTGTGTCTGTCTGTCTCTGTCTCTCTCTCTGTCTCTCTCTCTCTCTCTCTCTCTCTCTCTCTCTCTCTCTCTCTCTCTCTCTCTCTCTCTCTCTCTCTGTTTTTCTCTCTCTCTCTCTCTCTCTCTGTTTTTCTCTCTCTCTCTCTCTCTCTCTCTCTCTCTCTCTCTCTCTCTCTCTCTCTCTGTTTTTCTCTCTCTCTCTGTTTTTCTCTCTCTCTCTGTTTTACTCTTTCTCTCTCTCTCTGTTTTACTCTCTCTCTCTCTCTCCCTCCCTCTCTTTTACTCTCTCTCCCACCCTCTCTGTTTTACTCTCTCTCTCTCTGTTTTACTCTCCCTCCCTCTCTGTTTTACTCTCCCTCCCTCTCTCTGTTTTACTCTCCCTCCCTCTCTCTGTTTTACTCTCCCTCCCTCTCTCTGTTTTACTCTCTCTCCCTCTCTCTGTTTTACTCTCTCTCTCTCTCGCTCTCTGTTTTACTCTCTCTCTCTCCCTCTCTCTGTTTTACTCTCTCTCTCGCTCTCGCTCTCTGTTTTACTCTCTCTCTCTCTCGCTCTCTGTTTTACTCTCTCTCTCTCTCTCTCGCTCTGATTTACTCTTTCTCTCTCTCCTTTATTGTGTTCCTGGTCCTCCTGGTTTCCTCTAAACCACACACTTTATTTTTCTCATCCATCTTGCCCTCTCTTGCGTTCTCTTCATTTGTCTGTTTGTCTCTCTCTCTCTCTGTCTTCCCCTCTCTCTCTCTCTCTCTCTTTCTTCCCCTGTCTCTCTCTTTGTCTTCCCCTGTCTCTCTCTCTGTCTTCCCCTGTCTCTCTCTCTGTCTTCCCCTGTCTCTCTCTCTTCTTCCCCTCTCTCTCTCTCTCTCTCTCTCTTCCCTTGTCTATTTATGTCTGTCTGTCTTTCTCTCTCTCTCTTTCCCTCTCTCTGTCTCTCTCTCTTCCCATGATTTTCCCTTACCCTGTCTCTCTCTCTCTCTCTCTCCCCCCTGGTATCAGCTCTGATGACTCCCGTGCTAGTTCTGGCCTGTCGTTTCCCAGCTCAGCAGGGGCCTTCTCAGAGACAGCAGGGCCAGCCGGGTGTTCAGACCTGGGCTTGGACACCACCGTGGAGCCCCTGGATGTCTCCTCTCTGGGACACAACCTGGACATGCTGAAAGGTGACTTACCCTAGCTCAATCTCCTCTCGTTTTCACCAATGACTGGCTCCCTCTCTGTATCTGTCTCTGCCTTTCTTCATGTCTCTCTCTTTAGCAGGTGGACATTTTGTCATGACACTTATTGGGACTGGTTCTGATACCTTCCTCTACCTCATAGAACTGTGTTGGCTAGTCATCAATCTCTTTCTCTCTGTTCCCTCAATACTTTGTAGTGTGATTCTCTTGTTCTAGATGTGTGATAATCTACAGTTGAAGTTTACAAACACTTAGGTTGGAGTCATTAAAACTCGTTTTTCAACCACTCCACAGATTTCTTGTTAACAAACTATTGTTTTGGCAAGTCGGGTAGGACATCTACTTTGTGCATGACACAAGTAATTTTTCCAACAATTGTTTACAGACAGATTATTTCACTTATAATTTACTGTATCATAATTCCAGTGGGTCAGAAGTTTACATACAAGTTGACTGTGCCTTTAAACAGCTTGGACAATTCCAGAAAATTATGTCATGGCTTTAGAAGCTTCTGTTTGGCTAATTGACATCATTTGAGTCAATTGGAGGTGTACCTGTGGATGTATTTCAAGGCCTACCTTCAAACTCAGAGCCTCTTTGCTTGACATCATGGGAATATCAAAAGAAATCAGCCAAGACCTCAGAAAAAATGTGTTGACCTCCAGAAGTCTGGTTCATCCTTGGGAGCAATTTCCAAACGCCTGAAGGTACCACGTTCATTTGTACAAACAATAGTACGCAAGTGTAAACACCATGGGATCCCGCAGCCGTCATACCACTCAGGAAGGAGACGCACTCTGTCTCCTAGAGATGTGAAAAGTGCAATTCAATCCCAGAACAACAGCAAAGGACCTTGTGAAGATGCTGGAGGAAACAGGTACAAAAGTATCTATATCCACAGTAAAACGAGTCCTATATTGACATAACCTGAAAGGCCGCTCAGCAAGGAAGAAGCCACTGCTCCAAAACCGCCATAAAAAGGCCAGACTATGGTTTGCAACTGCACATGGGGACAAATATCGTACTTTTTGGAGAAATGTCCTCTGGTCTGATGAAACAAAAACAGAACTGTTTGGCCATAATGACCATCGTTACGTTTGGAGGGATAAGGGGGAGGCTTGCAAGCTGAAGAACACCATCCCAACCGTGAAGCACGGGGGTGGCAGCATCATGTTGTGGGGGTGCTTTACTGCAGGAGGGACTGGTGCATTTCACAAAATAGATGGCGTCACGAGGAAGGTATATTATGTGATATATTGAAGCAACATCTCAAGACATCAGTCAGGAAGTTAAAGCTTGGTTGCAAATGGGTCTTCCAAATGGACAATGACCCCAAGCATACTTCCAAAGTTGTGGCAAAATGGCTTAAGGATAACAAAGTCATGGCATTGGAGTGGCCATCACAAAGCCATGACCTCAATCCTATAGAAAATATGTGGGCAGAACTGAAAAACTGTGTGTGCGAGCAAGGAGGCCTACAAACCTGACTCAGTTACACCAGCTCTGTCCGGAGGAATGGGCCAAAATTCACCCAACTTATTGTGGGAAGCTTGTGGAAGGCTACCCGGAACGTTTGACCCAAGTTAAACAATTTAAAGGCAATGCTACCAAATACTAATTGAGTGTATGTAAACTTCTGACCCACTGGGAATGTTTTGAAATAAATAAAAGCTGAAATAAATCATTCTCTCTACTATTATTCTGACATTTCACATTCTTAAAATGAAGTGCTGATCGTAACTGACCTAAGACAGGGAATTTGTACTAGGATTAAATGTCAGGAATTGTGAAAAACTGAGTTTAAATGTATTTGGCTAAGGTGTATGTAAACTTCCGACTTTAACTGTATGTCTCCTCCCTAGATGTTATATAAAAGCACACATCTTTCCAAGTATTAGTAACTCATTGGTTGTGTACTTGTTTCTCCCCCAGATCAAGTAGAATCTGGCCACACTCCTGACGCCCCTCGCCCCGGCTCCGAGCTTCTCTCTCCGGGCGCCACCGCCACCATGGCACGCCCAGGCTCCAACGCCAAACCCATCCTGCCACCTATCCTGTCCGGACGCAAGACCCCCGGACCCAGCCCTAAGCCCCAAACCCTGAGACAGGAGAGAGAGGGAGAGGGAGATGAGGAGTGAAGAGGTACAGGAGGCAGGGAGAGGAGGAGGAGTGTAGAGGTACAGGAGAGATGGAGAGGAGGATGTGTGAAGAGGTACAGGAGAGAGGGAGAGGAGAAACAGGAATGAGGGAGAGGAGGAGTGTAGAGGTACAGAAGAGAGGGAGAGGAGGAGTGAAGAGGTACATGAGAGAGGAAGAGGAGGAGTGAAGAGGTACATGAGAGAGGAAGAGGAGGAGTGAAAAGGTACAGAAGAGAGGTACAGGAGGAGTGAAGAGGTACAGGAGAGAGGGAGAGGAGGAGTGTAGAGGTACAGAAAAGAGGTAGAGGAGGAGGAGTGAAGAGGTACATGAGAGAGGAAGAGGAGGAGTGAAAAGGTACAGAAGAGAGAAAGAGGAGGAGTGAAGAGGTACAGGAGAGAGGGAGAGGAGGAGTGTAGAGGTACAGAAAAGAGGTAGAGGAGGAGTGTAGAGGTACAGGTACAGGAGAGAGGGAGGGACAAGTAGATGATCTTAAGAGTTGAAAGGTCACACAGAGATTGAACAATGATGGACACATTCACCTGACTTTTCTGAATAAAGACGTACCTGTGTGTTAGCTGGTCCAGATGGAGTCATTCATTCACTAATAATATAGTCACAGGATAGAATAGTAAGAATGTAAGGACATTACACCAAATATAATGATTCCCTGCTTCAACTTGACTCAAACCGAAACATACATTATAATACATTTAGTCAATGGCATGTGCCAAACTCTTGACTTCTCAGTCTTGCTATTGGGCTCCCGAGTGGCGCAGCGATCACTGCATCTAAGTGCTAGAGGCGTCACTACAGACCATGGTTCGATTCCAGGTTGTATCACAACCAGCTGTGATTGGGAGTCAGATAGGGTGGCGCACAATTGGCCCAGTATTGTCTGGGTTTGTCCAGAGTAGGCCGTCATTGTAAGTAAGAATTTGTTCTTAACTGTCTTGCCTAGTTAAATAAAGGTTAAATAAATAAAATATTGACTACATAATCTATTGTTGTTGCTATAACCTGTACTGCAATGCAGAAAGATATCCTGGACAGTCACTCATTAATAAAGATGATTACAGTATAATAAGAGAGATAATTGAGCTGTTCTTCAATCGCTGCCAAAGGGTGAGTTATCTGTGTGCTCTGTTGTAGGGCAGGGCTGGGTATCTACTGTATAAGGGTGAGTTATCTGTGTGTTCTGTTGTAGACCAGGGCTGGGTATCTACTGTATAAGGGTGAGTTATCTGTGTGCTCTGTTGTAGGGCAGGGCTGGGTATCTACTGTATAAGGGTGAGTTATCTGTGTGTTCTGTTGTAGACCAGGGCTGGGTATCTACTGTATAAGGGTGAGTTATCTGTGTGTTCTGTTGTAGACCAGGGCTGGGTATCTACTGTATAAGGGTGAGTTATCTGTGTGCTCTGTTGTAGACCAGGGCTGGGTATCTACTGTATAAGGGAGAGTTATCTGTGTGTTCTGTTGTAGGGCAGGGCTGGGTATCTACTGTATAAGGGTGAGTTTTCTGTGTGTTCTGTTGCAGGGCTGGGTATCTACTGTATAAGGGTGAGTTATCTGTGTGTTCTGTTGTAGACCAGGGCTGGGTATCTACTGTATAAGGGTGAGTTATCTGTGTGCTCTGTTGTAGACCAGGGCTGGGTATCTACTGTATAAGGGAGAGTTATCTGTGTGCTCTGTTGCAGGGCTGGGTATCTACTGTATAATGGTGAGTTATCTGTGTGTTCTGTTGTAGGGCAGGGCTGGGTATCTACTGTATAAGGGTGAGTTATCTGTGTGTTCTGTTGCAGGGCTGGGTATCTACTGTATAAGGGTGAGTTATCTGTGTGCTCTGTTGTAGAGCAGGGCTGGGTATCTACTGTATAAGGGTGAGTTATCTGTGTGTTCTGTTGTAGGGCAGGGCTGGGTATCTACTGTATAAGGGTGAGTTATCTGTGTGTTCTGTTGTAGGGCAGGGCTGGGTATCTACTGTATAAGGGTGAGTTATCTGTGTGTTCTGTTGTAGGGCAGGGCTGGGTATCTACTGTATAAGGGTGAGTTATCTGTGTGCTCTGTTGTAGGGCAGGGCTGGGTATCTACTGTATAAGGGTGAGTTATCTGTGTGCTCTGTTGTAGGGCAGGGATGGGTATCTACTATATAAGGGAGAGTTATCTGTGTGTTCTGTTGCAGGGCAGGGCTGGGTATCTACTGTATAAGGGAGAGTTATCTGTGTGCTCTGTTGTAGAGCAGGGCTGGGTATCTACTGTATAAGGGAGAGTTATCTGTGTGTTCTGTTGCAGGGCTGGGTATCTACTGTATAAGGGAGAGTTATCTGTGTGTTCTGTTGTAGGGCAGGGCTGGGTATCTACTGTATAAGGGTGAGTTTTCTGTGTGTTCTGTTGCAGGGCTGGGTATCTACTGTATAAGGGAGAGTTATCTGTGTGCTCTGTTGTAGGGCTGGGTATCTACTGTATAAGGGTGAGTTATCCGTGTGCTCTGTTGTAGGGCAGGGCTGGGTATCTACTGTATAAGGGAGAGTTATCTGTGTGCTCTGTTGTAGGGCAGGGCTGGGTATCTACTGTATAAGGGTGAGTTATCTGTGTGCTCTGTTGTAGACCAGGGCTGGGTATCTACTGTATAAGGGTGAGTTATCTGTGTGCTCTGTTGTAGGGCAGGGCTGGGTATCTACTGTATAAGGGTGAGTTATCTGTGTGCTCTGTTGTAGACCAGGGCTGGGTATCTACTGTATAAGGGTGAGTTATCTGTGTGCTCTGTTGTAGACCAGGGCTGGGTATCTACTGTATAAGGGTGAGTTATCTGTGTGCTCTGTTTTAGACCAGGGCTGGGTATCTACTGTATAAGGGTGAGTTATCTGTGTGTTCTGTTGTAGACCAGGGCTGGGTATCTACTGTATAAGGGTGAGTTATCTGTGTGCTCTGTTTTAGACCAGGGTTGGGTATCTACTGTATAAGGGTGAGTTATCTGTGTGTTCTGTTGTAGGGCAGGGCTGGGTATCTACTGTATAAGGGTGAGTTATCTGTGTGTTCTGTTGTAGAGCAGGGCTGGGTATCTACTGTATAAGGGAGAGTTATCTGTGTGCTCTGTTGTAGACCAGGGCTGGGTATCTACTGTATAAGGGAGAGTTATCTGTGTGCTCTGTTGTAGACCAGGGCTGGGTATCTACTGTATAAGGGTGAGTTATCTGTGTGCTCTGTTGTAGACCAGGGCTGGGTATCTACTGTATAAGGGTGAGTTATCTGTGTGTTCTGTTGTAGGGCAGGGCTGGGTATCTACTGTATAAGGGAGAGTTATCTGTGTGCTCTGTTGTAGACCAGGGCTGGGTATCTACTGTATAAGGGTGAGTTATCTGTGTGCTCTGTTGTAGACCAGGGCTGGGTATCTACTGTATAAGGGTGAGTTATCTGTGTGCTCTGTTGTAGACCAGGGCTGGGTATCTACTGTATAAGGGTGAGTTATCTGTGTGCTCTGTTGTAGACCAGGGCTGGGTATCTACTGTATAAGGGTGAGTTATCTGTGTGCTCTGTTTTAGGGCAGGGCTGGGTATCTACTGTATAATATGCCTTACGGTTCCCACTGTAGTAGAGAGCTGATTCACCTAACCTAGCCATGCTTAGATGCAGCCCCTTCACACACACACAGCCCCTTCACACACACACCAAAGAGGCCTTTCCTTCATGTTATCTCTTAGCCCTAGTATCACCACATTCAGAGTAGTGATATGGTATCATTTCCACTGTCTCAGGGGTGATTAGGACTCTGACTGTGTAATAATCTCATCAAATTGAAAATGCTGCTATTATCTGGTCTTTTATGTGTCTGTTGTCAGGGCGATAAACAGTTCATCACTGACTGTATCTCTTTGTACTAGAATAAATCATGTTCCGAGACATTTGAAGAGATAGACGGGTATTAAACTGCAAACTGTCAAATATTGTATGTATACTTTTCTCTTAGCTGGATTCCTTTATTCCTTTCCTTGTGTGTGTGTGTGTGTGTGTGTGTGTCACACACACCTGGCCATCCATCACTGTGTTTCCAGATGTTGCAACCTTCTAATAATTCAGAGGCAGTTTCAGACAAGACAGCCACAATGCCTCAGGCCCCGGGCCTATCACCTACTTAAAGAGACCGTCGTCTCTCCCTAAACCAACACGTGATCTTCCTCTTTTGAAGTGCACCACACCATATGGATAGATGTTCAGTTCATCAATGCCAATGCTCCCAGCCGATACTGATATCTGTTAGCGTGTGTCATGTGGCTGTCTGAGATGTTTCCCTTCCTCTATAACAGTCTGTCTGTCTGCCTGCCTGTCTGTCAGTCTGCCTGTATGTCAGGCTGCATGTCAGTCTGCATGTCAGTCAGTGTATCTGTACATCTCTTTGTCTGTCTGTCTGCCTCTCTATCAACATGTATTTCTGTGTAATCCATCTGACTACCGATCTCTCTCTCCATATAGAGAAATAAATCATGTGGACTGTGTAGCCTTTAGAGAACCTAGACTGAGGCAATTTATCTCCAGGTCCATATATTATCTCCAGGTCCATATATTCCCCCAGACAGTAACACTCAGACTCTTCCAATCATGGCGAGCTACTTCAACAGGACCAGGAAGAGAAACGTCACCCTCTTTCATCTAGACATAACTCCACGAGACAACAGAACTATCCATGGTAGAGAAAGGGGAGATCATATTTGAAAGAAGAATCGTTCATCTCTTATTTATGCACAGTAATGCTGCACAAGGTTGAAATAACAATTTTGGAAGTAAAATGCAGAAAGGTTAATCAATTCTACAGCGAAAGGCAGGTTACTAAATCGTTGTGAACAGAGTCGGACTCACAGTAGTCTGTTTGAACTTCAGGTCTCTAGTCTAGACAATGAAGGATGCAGTGGAGGCTGCTGAGGGGAGGACGGCTCATAATGGCTGGAATGGAGCGAATGGAATGACATCAAACACAAGGAAAGCATGTGTTTGATGTATTTGATACCGTTCCCTCCTTCCGCTCCAGCCAATACCATGAGGCCGTCCTCCCCAATTAAGGTGCCACCAACCTCCTTTGGAGGAATGTCCCTTAGAACTGACTAGACCTCTGTTATAAAGCATCATGTCTATATCTCACAGTACCAGCTCAGTACATCTCAGGGGTTGAAGATGTTACCATGCTAGTGTCGCTATGTTAGCTGTATCTTACTGCGTTGGCTCAACAGTATGTTGCTGCATTGGTACAGTTGGAAGTTTACATACACTTAGGTTGGAGTCATTAAAACTTGTTTTTCAACCACTCCACAAATGTATTGTTAACAAACTATAGTTTTGGCAAGTCGGTTAGGACATCTACTTTGTGCATGACACAAGTAATTGTTCCAACAATTGTTTACAGACAGATTATTTCACTTATAATTCACTGTATCACAAATCCAATGGGTCAGAAGTTTACATACACTGTTGACTGTGCCTTTAAACAGCTTGGAAAATTCCAGAAAATTATGTCATGGCTTTAGAAGCTTCTGATAGGCTAATTGACATCATTTGAGTCAATTGGAGGTGTACCTGTGGATATATTTCAAGGCCTACCTTCAAACTCAGTGCCTCTTTGCTTGGAATCATGGGGAAATAAAAAGAAATCAGCCAAGACCTCAGAAGAAAATGTGTAGACCTCCACAAGTCTGGTTCATCCTTGGGAGCAATTTCCAAACACCTGAAGGTACCACGCCCATCTGCACAAACAATAGTACGCAAGGATAAACACCATGGGACCACGCAGCCGTCATACCACTCAGCAAGGAGACTTGTTCTGTCTCCTAGAGATGAATGCACTTTGGTGCGAAAAGTGCAAATCAATCCCAGAACAACAGCAAAGGACCTTGTGAAGATGCTGGAGGAAACAGCTGCAAAAGTATCTATATCCACAGTAAAACGAGTCCTCTATCGACATAACGTGAAAGGCCGCTCAGCAAGGAAGAAGCCTCTGCTCCAAAACCGGCATAAAAAAGACAAACTACGGTTTGCAACTGCACATAGGGACAAAGATTGTACTTTTTGGAGAAATTCCCTCTGTTCTGATGAAACAAAAATAGAACTGTTTGGCCATACTGACCATCGTTATGTTTGGAGGAAAAAGGGGGAGGCTTGCAAGCCGAAGAACACCATCCCAGATGCGAAGCACTGGGGTGGCAGCTTCATGTTGTGTGGGTACTTTGCTGCAGAAGGGACTGGTGCACTTCACAAAATAGATGGCATCATGAGGATGGAAAATTATGTGGATATATTGAAGCAACATCTGAAGACATCAGTCAGGAAGTTAAAGCTTGGTCGCAAATGGGTCTTCCAAATGGACAATGACCCCAAGCATACTTCCAAAGTTGTGGTAAAATGGCTTAAGGACAACAAAGTCAAGGTATTGGAGTGGCCATCACAAAGCCCTGACCTTAATCCTATAGAAAATGTGTGTGCAGAACTGAAAAGGCGTGTGCGAGCAAGGAGGCCTGACAAACTCTGACCATCTAGTTACACCAGTTCTCTGTCAGAAGGAATGGGCCAAAATTCACCCAACTTGATCGCGGAAGGCTACCCGAAACATTAGACCCAAGTTAAACAATTTAAAGGCAATGCTACCAAATACTAATTAAGTGTATGTAAACTTCTAACCCACTGGGAATGTGATGAAAGAAATAAAGCTGAAACAAATCCTTCTCTCTACTGATTAGTATGACATTTCACATTCTTAAATCTAAAGTGGTGATCGGAACTGACGTAAAGACAGGGAATTTTTACTAGGATTAAATGTCAGGAATTGTGAAAAGCTGAGTTTAAATGTATTTGGCTATGGTGTAAGTAAACTTGCGATTTCAACTGTATCTCACTGCTTTGGCTCAACAGTGTTAACTCAAGTCACTAAGTAGAAGAAGACAAAACAACGATAGGAGAGCCGATTCCAAATTCGCGCTCTACCTCTTTACCTTGGCCCTAACCCGTCACTGTTTGTAGATCTGAAGGGCCTGGATAGGTGTAGTCAATGTTTCTAGATCTGAAGGGCCTGGATAGGTATAGTTCATGTTGAACCTACGTTTTACAGATCTGCAACCATCGAAGGGTTAGGGCCAAGAGGAAGGGCTAGGAAGCGAATTGGGACTGGCTGGATTAGTTGAACTGTTCTAGAAGAACTGTCGTCTGTGGCCAGTTTGACTTGAATGACCTGGATTATCGAACTCTGACCCCTTAAAAGGAAACCACTCAAAAACGATCTTACATTTAAAAAAAATAATTTGTCCGCTGCTGAAACTGTCCCAAAATGTTTTGTATGTCAGACAGTCAAGATATTAGACTTTCAAGAAGCAGAGTGTCACTCGAGCAAGATACATCATAATGATGCACAATGTGACCGACCGGCTCGATTCGATCGGCTCGATTCCGTCTGATGTAGCAACATTTAAAATGGTATTTTTTACATTGGATAAAAGTACAGACTCAGAGCTGTAAAATTGTATATCATACACTACAGTTGAGGAACAATGGGAAAATAATTCTGCTTTGAAAGTTGATAAACTTGTAATCCCACTTTTGAGAAAATGGTCCTTGAATATTTTTGGTACAACTACTGGAGAGCTCTTCTTTGTGTACACCCGTTCAGCATCGTTTACACCCTCTTAAGCCCCACCCATCTCTTTAAGGATTCACATGTGAGGCCATGTGCTAAACAGTGAGTACGGTAGTGTACTAAACAACCAAATATTTCAAGACTAAAGGCTGGTTTATACGACGTCTATCAACATGTCTGTATTCAGTTGTCACGGTGACATCATGAACATTCTATTGTCGTCCGACATCAAACTTGTAGTTGTCGTTATGAAAAAGTAGAAACATAAAAACAACAGACTGCATGACATCAGCAGCCTGGTGGTCCAAAATAGCATAACTGGTGTATTTTAACACCAATAAATCCACCTGTTTTAAAAATATATGTAGTATGTGTCAATCTAGCAAACCAGGCAACTAAAAGCAACTTTCTAAACAATGTTTTGGTTTGTTTCCAGCTTGTTAGCTACCTAGCTAACGTTAAGTTAGCTGGCTAACGTTAAGTTAGCTGGTTAGCCAGTTCAAATAATGAACATATCATATAGCCGACAATGTCTTAACTTTAGCTAATTTGTATTCATTATTACAGGAAAATAAACTCACAACAATATAATTATTTACTATTTAATGGTGAGCTAATTACAAAAAATAGCTAACGGTTGTTAGTGTGACAAAATAAAAGCATGGCATTCTACCCGATAATTGTATATCTTGGACACTGTCTCGTTGGCCTAACGTTATGTCCTAATTTGACTTTGGTGCAGGTCATGTTGTTCTTCACATTACCGTCTCTGGTAAACACACACTATATCAAATCAAATCAATATTGATTTGTCACATGCACAGGATCCAGAAGGTGTAAACGGTACAGTAAAAGGATTACTTGCATTGTGGAATCTTTTGTTTAGACATGTAGCTAACTAAACAATGAACCATAATCCCAACTCAGCCTTCTGTGTTCTCTTTTCCACTTCCTCCGCATTTGCAATCAAACACCTGAATTTTCTTCGTCTCCTTTGCTATCATACTCTATTCTCCGTAGCTATCATACTCTTTTCTCCGTAGCTATCATACTCTTTTCTCCGTAGCTATCATACTCTATTCTCCGTAGCTATCATACTCTATTCTCCGTAGCTATCAT